>NC_056598.1:29160944-29353444 GCF_018340385.1 Cyprinus carpio
ACTAATTGGTTGATTAATATGAGATAAATGATACTGAAGCTGATAAATGAACAGATGCAGGTCACACTGAAAGACTTTAAAAACCCTCTGTTAACCCTCTATTGTGGAGGAGAAAGAGAGGGGATAAAAAAGGAAAAGCATGGAAAAGAACTAAGAAGAGGAAAAAAAACGGGAGAGAAAATATAAAAAAGGAAATGAAGGGAAAAAAAGAAGGGAAGAAAGGAAAAATAAGGGGAAGGTGAAAAGAAAAGGGGGATAAAGAAAAAAGAAAAAAGAAAAAAAAAAAAAAAAGAATGAAAAATGAATGAAAAAAATATTAGAAAAAATATCTCGTAAAGGAAGATAAAGGGAAAAAGAGAGGGGGAAAGAAATCAAATAGAGAAATGAAAGGGAAAAGGGGGATAGAAGAAAATAAAAAAAAATAGAAGAAAAGAGGGAAAATAAAAAAAACAAATGGGAAAAGTATAAGGGGAAATTTAAACAGAATTGATAAAAAGGAAAGAAAAAGGGGAAGAAGAAAAGAAAATGGAAAAGAGAAAGGGGAAAGAAAAAAGGGCAAAAGAAAAGAATAGTTACAGAGCATGAAAATAGGGAAAAAGAAAACAAGAAAAGGGGCAAAGAAAAAAACTAAATTGGGAAAGAAAGAGTTTGTTTTTTGCAATATATAAAGTTATCTGTCAAAAAAACAGTAGAAAAAAAAAGTCATCTCTGTATATCATTTGTGTAAAATACAAAAAAAGGGGAGGGGGTTAAAAAGGAAAAGCTGAAAAGAAAAAAAAGAGAGATAGAAAAAAAAAGAGTTTTGTAAAGAAAAACGGGGAAAGAAAAAAAAGTTGTTTTTTTGCAATACAAATTACCTGGCAACAACCACAGAAAAAACACAGCTCTACATCATTTTTGTGTAAGATAGAAAAAAATAAAAGGGTGGGGGGAATGGGGAAAAAATAAAAAAATGTCTTTTTTATGCTTTATGTATAAATTATCTGGCATCAAGCACAGAAATAAAAACCAACTCTATCCATCATTTTTGTGTAAGAATTTATTTAGTTTATAATATAATAGTTCACAACATGCAATATACAAATTTACAAGCGACCAACTCAAGCTTCTCCATATATTAAAATTTGATCTCTATTTACATATTTTACAGTCTCATCCTGCCACAAGAGTCCAGTCCAGATTTGTGAATGAGGCTGGTCAGTGACAGCCGCAGCTGCCGGCCACCATGTCATCATACTGCTTCAGAACCACGTTCTCATCGTCGTCAAAGTACAGCAGGTTAATGCTGAAGAG
The DNA here is from genome assembly GCF_018340385.1 of Cyprinus carpio. Lineage (NCBI taxonomy): Eukaryota > Metazoa > Chordata > Actinopteri > Cypriniformes > Cyprinidae > Cyprinus > Cyprinus carpio. Next base: position 29,162,238 of record NC_056598.1, read on the forward strand.
CTTGTCAGGCACGCAGCAGGGCGTCTCGATGCCTTTGGTCAGTTTTGAGGGCGTTGATGATGGACTGGACCGTGGCGTGGTTGGTGGGCCTCATGTTCTGGCCCAGAGGAAACGGACAGGAGCCTTTGCAGTGGTAAGCGTTGTATCCGCGGGGAGACACGATCCAGCCGGACCAGCCGATCTCCTCGAAGTCCACATAGAGCGGCAGACGCTGACACGGCATCTTCTCCCCGCCCTCATCATAGTCTGTGGAGCGAGCGCTGCGACGAGCCGCACCTGAGAGAGGGAGGCTGGGAAACGGGAGCCTGGGTCTAGCAGGAGAATCATCTGAACCTGAAGTAAAAAGAGAAAACTTTTAGATGCCATGGACCTCCAGATATGATCATCCTTGTGCAAGTGATGCTCAACTTAAAATGTAAAAGTCAGCTATATATTTTCCAGTCTAAAAAAAAGTATATATGTATATATATGTATACTGTGAAAAAATAACTTTTTTTATTTAATAATAACGATCATATATTTATAAATGTGTTACTATTAAAAATGATTTAGTGTTACTTAAGTATCAATGAGATACTAATATATTTTTATTAACATTTTAAATTCATTTTCTGTCTGTATTTTTAATTTTAGGTTAAAGTTTTATTAAAGATTTTATTTTCATTTTTGTTAGTTTTTTGTTAGTTTTTTTATATATTTTACTTTAAGTATTTTAACCATTTTTTGCGTGTTTCTATTACATAACTACATTTTTTCAACTCTCCATAGTACTGTATTCTTGTTATAGAAGTTATTTTTTTGTAAGTTGATGTTTTATTTCAAGCACTTTTTATTTAATTATTTTATTAGTGTAATTTTTATTTACTATAACACTGTATTTCATGATTTACTATAACATTATATTATTTATTATTGTTTATTTTTCTTCAAACCTTTCCACTTTTTGTATTTTACTTTAAAGTATTTCAAGCATCAAAAATGTTTTTATCGTTTTAGTTTTAATTTGAGCTACTATATTATCCCTGTGTCTATTATATTACAATATTTTTCTACTCTCTATAGTATATATAATACTATACAGTTAGATCTATTTTATTAAATAAATGTTTTTGTATTATTTACTGTATATATTTTATTATTATTTAACCCTATATCTATGTATTTTTAGCTACTTTCTTTTAATGTCTTTTTATTGTTACATTTTTCCACAGTTTTTCCTTTAAATTTTTTTCCACAGATCCCCAAACTTCTTAGTTTAGGACAAGATGTATTTGTTTAAATCACTTGTGGAGCTTATTTGAGATTACTGTAAAGAAACATCAGTCTAATTGAGCTGTTAAAGACACACATATGCCTTACCTTTAGGCGTGATCTCCAGAGAAGCTGCTCGTCTGCCGTCGTCGGTGAAGAGGACCAGCATGGGCTGTTTGCTGTGATGGTGGTTTTGACCCGATGCAAAACGCACGGTTTTTCAGGTCCATCTGAAGACCTGCTAAAGTCCTGACGAGATCAGGAGCCCCAGATTACTGCCCTCATCTGACATCCAGGAGCGCACCTTTGAGATATTAAACATATTTATTATTGAGGAGAATTTGCACAAGCAACTCTTTGGGTCTTTTCTAAAACCTAATCAGCTCCCTTCTAAGGCAGCATTTTAACTCGAATACAACCCAAAGTTTGGAAGACTCTACATAGTCATAGAAAACCTCTCAGAAAGTGTGATTTTATTCATACTCACAGCTTGAGTGATGGTGAAAACCTCCCAGCCGCTGGAGTGGATGGCACCAGTCTGGACGAGAGCAGCTTCTTCCCTTGTGAGACGTTCTTCTTGCTGCTATCGAGAACCTGATAGACACTGACCTGCATAAAAACATCACTGCGATGATTAACCTGAAGAACCTTCTTTTAGAAGCGCATCATATTTTCTTTTCAGACTGTAAATACTGTACCTGACAGAAGTGATGTCTGTTGAAGGTGAGCGACGCTTGTGGTCTGAGCTTGAACAGATGAAGCTCGGCCGTGAGGATCTTCTCACTCTTAGCTACCGTAGACATGTTGAAGAGAAACTCGATTTGTTCGCTGTGCACTAAAGACAGAATTCAGAAGTGAGAATGGACACACAATCACACATACTTTATGCATATTTTACACCATCCCCCACCTCAATATTCAGATTAGTAGCTGATGAACCATGGGTCCTTCACAAAACATCACATTTAGTATAGCATTGTTGAATATTTAAGTATATGCTTCACTAAACTACACAATTACACTTTTGATTATACCCTCGTATGTTCTAACAATTCCATAATTTATAACATAAATAACATATAAATGTTGATTTATTGTTAATTTGTTGTTTTTTTTTATAGTTGATTGAATGTTTTCTCATGATTTCTCTCAGACCTCTGTTTAAATATCTGATATCCTGAACACTAAGACATACAACTAAGCTTACAGTTTTTAAGTATAAACTATATGCAATTCCATATTGGTTTATTTCCATTTTATTTTTCATTCATATATTTTAATTCCTTTAAAATAAAGTTATCAAAATATTGAGCATCAAGTTTCTCAGGATTTAAAAAACAGCTTGTTTAAATGAGGGTTTGTATACCATATTGAATCTTGATGAAAACACTGCAAACGCTAAAAATATTATTTTACTTAAAATTATTTTTAAAACTGATGAGATGGGGTTAATAAAGGAAACCAGTGATGCACTTTATGAAGCAGGTTTATAGTTAGCCTAACTGAAAAACTTAAGCTATAAAACATGTTAATAAGCCTTACTTGAAATAAAATATAAAAACAAAACTTATCTTGTTTTAGCTATAGTTTCCAAAGCATAATTTCTCATTTCCATGTTTAAAATGATATACAAAAATAACTTAAGCTAAAACTGAAATAAAACAAATCATAAAAAGGACAAAACACCACACACACAAATAAATAAATAAATAAATACATAAAAAACTAAAACTTTAATAACCTATTTAAAAAAAATAATAATAATAAACAATTGTGACCCTCACTGTGGAAACCCAGCTAAAGTCCTTTTTTGGTTGATTTACTGTTTTCTACATAAAATCATTTTTCACAAGGTAAAGAACATTCTGTGAAAATGTAATCTTGATATCTTCAATATCGACTAAGACCACGTCAAATATTTTTAAATCATAGTGAAAATGAATGGTTAAAATCAAGCTTTGATGTTTTTTTTTTTTTTTTTTTTTTTGTTGTTTTTTGAGAGAGAGAATATGCCTAAGTCTGTATTTTTACAGTTAGGCTACATTTATTACGAAAAGAAGACAAAATCAGCCAAACATTTTCCATTCTAAACCAGGCTATTTGTATTTATGTTCACTGTCCCACTTGAAGTCAATAAAGAAGTCAGAATCTTACGTTTATCGAAGAAACTTCGGACGGTGTTTCCCTCCAGGAGCGTCGGGTCTTTGGTGACCCCGTCCACATCTGCGATGGTGTTATACAGGTCCAGCATGTACTGAGGAGGCTGTTTGTGTCGTCCCCAGAACCAAAGCAGCAGGAGGATCCTCCATCCCAAACACCTCCAACAGCCTCCTGATGGCCTCCGAGCGCACTTCTCCAGACTCGGTTTCCAGGGTGATTCTCAGACGGTCCTGCAGAGGGCGAGTCCCATCACGGAGATCCAGATCACTGCGCGCAACATGTTCACTGATCCTCGAGAGAGGATGCGCTTTGGGTTGCTGGAGCTGGACTGAATGAAGCACCTCCAGATTGGCTGGGCTTTATATGATGTTGGTAAAGCCTTCGGTCAACAGCCGTAAAGAGCTGCTATTTAGTCGCAAATGTAAATCAACAATCAACGAATGAAAAGAAAATCTAATGGCGGTGTTAACAAGGTGCGAACTGGACTGGTGGTCCTGCGGGGAGATCCTGAGAGGAAATTAGTGTGTATCTACCGTGCTATGCTGTGAACAGACCCTAAATATATCGATTTAAGAAATAAAAATGTTAAATTAAAGTTAAGATGTTTAATTGAATTACATTTTGTGTGTTAAAGCGGCGCTGAAGTGGATTTGGCACGAAGTTTGCTCACCGCGGGGGGTTGACTTTCCCTCAAAACGGATCCCATTAATTGAGACAAAGGAGGATAATGTGATACAGGAACAATAATTTTATTTCGGCAAACACCGTGAGAAGGTTCCAGCATGTGCCCTGTGTTTTCATGTTAATGGCAAACACACCTGCTCAAACAGAGGTTTGAGTCCGAGCGCACTGAAGTCATTGCTGGATTTACAATCCCGCGCGCCTCGTATGTTAATGAACACATGAATCTGAATAAACGGCTCGAGTGTGAATCAATAGATAGATAGTTAATGAAAGTGCGAGAGACTTCGCGGGGTGTTTTAGACTGCTTTAATTTCTCATCTGTAATTGATTGTTTTCATTAGGGACTAATTACAATGTGTTGATCCAGAGATTTCTTAATACTAATGGATGGCATAGGCGTAATGGATTGCATGAGCTTTTGTTATAGTCTAGTATTAATGCCGAGAAAGACTGATGTTGTATGGCATCTTTGCAATCAGTTATTTCTAGTTTCCCGAGATGTTGACTGATTTGGTTTGAGATGTTCCAAGCTTTAAAATCAAAGTAGGCGGCCCCAATTGATCCATCATTACATTTTATACCCTCAAAAGACTGTTAGGTGCAAATACTGTACCGTCTGTGTTTGGGATGTTGCCCTTTTCTCTCACTTATATGTCACAAATCACAAACAATTGCAACAAAAGCGTTTTGAACTGTGCAATTGGACCCATGTAGGGACTATCTATCTATCTATCTATCTATCTATCTATCTATCTATCTATCTGTCTATCTGTCTATCTGTCTATCATCTATCTATCTGTCTGTCTGTCTGTGATGCAAAATTTTTTTACAAGTTTATACATTTATTCTTAAAATTCTTTATTTGGGATTACAAGTTTTGTACTGTAGGATTCTTCTTGTATGTTGTTTACAATTTTATATTTGAATTGTACATTTAATTTCCGGAAAAAAATGTGTTTTAGGGATTGTAAATTGTATATAATTTAAAGAAATTAGCTCTTGTTATCTCATTATATTATCTCTTTAAATGCATTTCAAATGTTAATGCACAAGTTGGTCTAATGTTATATATATTTTTTATTTGGGATTACAAGTTTTGTATTTAGGTTTGTTCCTAGTATACTTGTTTATTATTGTGTGTATAAATTGTGAATTTTATGCTTCATAGTTATAATTTCCAAATAAGGCCAGAAATTGTCCAAATTGGGTTGCTTTTTTAATGCAGTTTGGAATAACTTTGAATTGTCTCTTTATACTAATCCGAACTATTTGGGATTACAGTATTTTCGTAGGCTATTTTGCATGTGTGACACCCAATCTCATTGTTCATTAGCATTTCTTGCTAACGCTTTAATTATTGGTTTGATTTGTTAACATGATTTAAAACTGAGACATTTGCATATGTAACTTTTTCTTCATTTGCTCTGTGCAGATTGTCATGTAATCCAAAAATGGTGATTTAAACTTGAAAAGAACTGTTTTTTCCACTTTCTGACATAGATTTTATTTACAGAATACTTTTTTACATAATTTACATATATTACATAACAGCATCATTGCATCATGCCTTTACACTTCTGACAATTAATGTGCATCCCCAAACCTGACATTACAGCCATGCAAATGATCAATGAGGAGCACTTCAAAAAGCTCCCACTGTAGTTTTTGAAGTCCAGTAGAGGGAGAGGACGCCGTGTTTAAGACTGGCATAGACAGGAAGTAATGGCCAGAGAACAGTGCCTTGATTTGGCCTGATCCCCCACCGTTGACTGAGAAAGTGTGGCTTTCATAGTCTTGAGGAACACACGCATTGCCCTGTCCTTCAGCACACAGCAGACATTCACCGAGATCAGGACGCACTCCTGCAGAAACCACGAGTGGCGTTAGTCAACATCCAATAAAATGCACACTCAAATCATCAGTTACGGTTTTGATATCTACTAATAAAACAGATGTATTACCTAGATCTGTTAAAACTTTCTCTTTTGTGTGTCACAAGTACCCAGTATGCTGACTGTCCATCCAAGTATTTAACAATATCACACATTATAATGAGCCACAGCCTTATTTCTGACCAAGCCAAGAACCTTTTGTCTGTCTGCCTATTTGTTTACATTTATCATTAACATGTACAAAAGCTGCTTACATTTGTTAAATGTAAATAGAAACCTCAATACAGTTTTTGAGTTAAACCTTTATTTAGGACAGAAACAACTACAACATAAAAATCTACAAGCTTAATACAGTAGTCAACATTTGAAGCGGATCAAAAAAGTTCATCAAAGTTGTTCCAAGACAAGAACGGTTTATATTGTTTTGGTTTTTTGGACAACTTTGATGAAAGGTTTTGATCCACTACAAATGTTGACTACTATATAAATCCTCTTTACATTTATACATTTATAAACACTACCGGTCAAAACTTATTGAAATAATTAAGATGCTCACCTATAGCCTGCTTATATTTAATAATAATAATAAAAAATACAGTGAAAACAGTAATAATTTGAAAATTATTATGATTAACAATAAGAGTTTCCCATGTGAATATATTTTAAAATGTAATTTATTCATGTGCATCAAAGCTCGTGAATTTTCAGCATCATTACCTCACCTCCAGTCTTCAGTGTCACATGATCTTCAGAAATCCCTTCTAATATACTGATTTGCTGCTCAAAAAAAAAAATAAAAAAAAAAAAAAATCTTCCGATTATTATCAACATTGAAAAAATATCTTTGTGGAAAAACCGTTATTTCAATACCAATAAGTAAGATATTTTAAAAACCAACTTTGTTCAGCAAGAAAAACAGTTAATTGATGAAAAGTGTCAGTGAAGACATTTATATATGCTGAAAAAGACTTTCATTTCATTTTCAATTTGCTATCTTCACAGTTTCCAGCAACAAAATATATAGCAACAACCACACTGATAATAATGAGAACCATTATTAATATATTTCCGCCACCAATATTGGCCTGAGCAGCATGTAATGATGCTGAAAATTCAGCCTTGGCTCACAGGAATAAATTACATTTTACAATATATTTTCATCAAATGAATGCTTGGTGTGCAAAAGTAAAGAGAAAATAAATGAGTTTTTAAATTAAAAAATGTGTAACCATTTTGATGATACCTTAGAAAACAATGGAAATACACATATAATTAACTAAAACAAAAACTGTTGTATTCTCTGCCTTGGATTAAAGACTGACCGAAATGTCAAAGCAGCAAACGGTGCCTGTGTGCCTTATTTTTAAAGTGCACCACTATAAAGAGTTGTGTATGTGCGTGTGCGATCGTGTGTTTTGCGTAGTCTGTGTGTAAAGTCAGATGTGCGGGCGTGTACCTGAGAAGACAGCGGGCTCCTCCCTGAGGTGCCAGCGTTTCCCAACCAATCTGCCAACATCTAGTTTCCTGTAAGAACATTAGCAACACAAGAGAGCGCCATCAGTTCACACCACCTGCTGTTAATGCAGGACGCCTTTTAACATGCAAGTGCTTTGATTTGGCACCTGCAGGGGACCATTTGTGGCCTCCTCACACCCTTTTGAGAGTGAGCGGCGACAGAGCAGAGAACATCTGAGACACGGATGTGTGTTCAATAAACACACGAGATCAGCGTTAAACTTTTACATGATTAAATGGACTTAGGATTTGTTATAATGATTACTGACATTTAATACCGTAATATAGCATTTGGAACTGATTTTCCCAGAACTGGCATTGGCTTTTCAAACCCCTTTTTTTTTTTTTTGTAAAAGTCTAAAAAATATAAAACACTACCCAAACATCCATGTCAAATACTTTAAAGCTGCACTAACACACTCAATAGGCCTAGAATCTAATATAATGAAACATATCACATAAATATAGAACTTAAAAATATAAAGAATTCATGCATTTTAAGTATTTGGGACATTTTGTCACTTTTTCTCATGACCATTTTTTGCCTCATGAATAATGTTGCAATCTAGACAATTTAGGACATGCATTGTATGCATGCATGCACTCTGTTAGTAAGCTGTGCTAAGGGGTTTTTTCAAGCACTAAGCAGTTGTTTAGTGTTGCAACATCTCCATGCTCCATGCATATTCACACGTGAGTTCAGTGGCTAACCAGTCATGGAAATGTGAACTGGAAATGAATTGGAAGGGGGAAATGGATCAGGATGCTGATCGTTAAATCTAACAAATGGAGAAAAACATGACTCATTTTCCTTTCTGACTAGCAGCATTTCCTGGCGTGAGATCCGTTTGCTTCAGCATGCAGATGATTGAGTTTCATTCCAGTAAAGGCTAGCTATTAGTTTGGCCTTATTTACCTTTCAAAACCTCCAATCTGGGCTTTTAAACTAGCCCAGCTGACCACTGTAGTATATAATTATATCATACATTTCATTTACCTCATCTAACTGTCTAAAAGGCCACTTTGCATTTATTACAATCAACAAGCATATATTACATTACGCAAATTTTTTAGAGACTACAAACCAGTGAGTGGACTGATTTGATACATTTGATGGCTGAAAGCAACCAAATTCAGACAGGGAGATGAAAGATTGTTTAGAATAGTGTTGTAAAAAAGTAAAAAAAAAAAAACAAAACAACCCCCCAAAAAAAAACACTATTAGAAATTGATTGAAAACAACCCGGAAATTGTGCACAAGTTTATTTTGATTTTGATTTAGCTGAAGATCACACAGTTGAAAGTCAATTCATGCAATTGCTTTTGCTTGTTTGGGCTCACCCTCAGACTATCTACTTCGACTCCATCATCGTTGTACGTGATTTCGTAGTGATACTTTTTTTCTACATTAAAACGGGATTCGGTTAACATCCTCCATTAGTTTGCCACTGGCCAACTGTTTGGATCAACTCCACTTTGTTTGGAGTTTCAACGAGTGGTGGAATCAAACTTAGTCGGCACGCATGAAAATCCCTCTGTAGGTAAAACACAGATGATTAGTGTCATCATTAGAAGATCGTATTACGATGCATTTAATAGTGGTGCACAAATTTAGGGTTATTTCTACTTAAGCCACTACTCTTCTTTCCTGCGACCAGTAGGCATGGCACTTTTTAGGGGTATACACTCTAATGCACACTGATTATAGAGAGACTTTTACTTTGTTTTTTCTTACCCTGGTGCCCTTTCGATCTCGAACCCATTTGCCTGCGTCTATGACGGTCTCGTACGGAGTCTTCAGATTCTTAATGTTTTCAGGTGAATGGCGCAGTCGACACACTTGACTCATGATTTGGCTTCGGCAGTGACAGTCAGCTCGATGATCTCGACCTCCCGCAGGACCTTCATATGACAGCATCACGCACGCAGCGGTCCACGCGCGACACCCCTGTCCTCTCGCAGGGTTGGAGCTCATTGCGAGCCGACGGTGAACCGCTGGATCTGGAGTCTGCAGCTACCCTAGGATTATCCAGACACCCCCAACGTCCTCATCTGTAAATGGTCATGGTCAAAATATAGTGTAAATTGAAACGCCTTTATGTTGTATATACTTAAAGTAAATTAAAGATACACTGATTTTGACTTACAACAGTCGTTATTTTTTGTACAAATAGTATAATGTTTAATTTACATTGAATATCTAATATATAAAGTTCTGAAGTTTTTTATTAATGATTTTTTTTATTTAAATATTTCAATAAACTATAGAATATTACTATTTCAAAAATATAAATATTAATATATGATTTCATATAATATATTATGTTATTTATGTATTTGACAACTATTTATAACCTTAATCTTATATTATTTAATTAATGATCATTATTAATTCGTTACATCACTTCACTCTTCACAACTTTCTCTCTACAGATTAAAAAAAACGGTCAGAACAGAATGTGATGTGAATGGGTATATTTATTAAAATTGTATTTATTTTGAATCTAAAAACAGTAACACTTCATATTTTGTATGCTTGTATTCCTTTTGAGAAATGTCGCCGTCTCTTGTGGACAGTTGTAGAATTATGCACACCAAATCTTTTGTGTCTCTCAGGAATTCAAGTGATTGATAATATTTGGAGGCTCTTAGCCCCGCCTCCCTCCAGTGTTAGAGAACGCGTTGATTGGTCACAATGCGCTCCTTGCACATGCCCACATCAAGATTCACAGGACTGCCAGAAATATCTTTGTTACATAAAAAAAATTAAGGGATAAGTAAAATTAAGAGGACAGGATACAGAAATAGCAAAAGCAACTACTCAAAACATCAGGATTTGACAAAACATAATGATAAAGACTATTCCAACTGTATTTCATTCCTGCATTTAAAGTGTTTAAAGTGTTTTTTATTTAAGCCAAATAACTAAATGAAACCTTTGCCTATAGATGGATATGTGGACTTTTATGCCTGCAGCAGGCCTCGCTAAACGAACAGGTTTCTGATTCTGTGTTTTTACCTAAAACAGCTGTGGACTAGATTAGACACAAATACACAAACGAAGTCATATTAGCAAATATTCTCATGGTAACTGAAAGATACTGAGAGAAAGCAATCGTTTGCAAGAATGAATTATTCTAGTAATATCAAGACTGCATGTGACCAAAGTTATAATTACTAAATTAAAACCATAAAAATGTAGTTATTTGAAATAAAAAATAATTCCACTTTAAAAAAAAAAAAAAATATTAAAAAAAATAATAACAATAAAAAAAAAAATTATATATATATATATATATATATATATATATATTATTATTGTATATACTTATTTTATTTCAGCTAGTTATCAGGGCAATATATAACTACAAGCTATAAGCAAAAATAAATAACATGCATTTAAGGCAAAATATAAGCAATAACTAAAACTGAAATTAATAAATGGATAAAAATCCATATAAACAAAACATAATGAAAATGACAAAATCTTAAGGTAAAATAAAATTACAATTGTAAATATGAAGACAATTTCAAAATATAATTTTCATTTAATTAAACCTGTAGTACTGAAATAAAAATAAATAAAAACAAAAAAGATTAAAAATTGTATGTAATAGAAAAAACAATAACAATTATGAGAAATCCACAAAATTACTAACACATATTTTATATAAACATATAAAAATAAAACTAATTCAAAATACTAATAAACTTTACAAAAATAAAATTTAAAATGAAAATGCAGTGCATAAAAACACGTTACCTCATCTGTCATCAATAACTTAGGCAATACCATGGTAGTGTGATGGTACTGTGTTGTTATACCATTGTAAAAATAACATACCATGATGGTGAATTATTTTTATATTTATATCTAAAAAGGTACTACAAATGTGCAAAACCTGGTCTCTCCATGCAGTATCTGATCACCAAAAGTGTCATTTTAACTGTATTTGTATTTCCAAAGCATCATATTGTATCAATCAACAGACTACATTCACATATATTACATTCACAAACAAATTATATTGTAGTCACATGCTCCATTGAATTAGGATGTTCTTGTATAATAATATATGTAATAAAAAGATAAAAACACTCACAGGTCTGATGGATGGCGCAGAGTAGAAGAAACACCAGCAGCGGCATGAAATCCATAGTAATGTTCCTCACACACACACACACACACACACACCACGTCAGGTTTGTGTCTTCAGTCCTGCTCCTCTGGGATATTTATACCTGCATTGCGTTAACTGCTGCTGAGCGTGTGAGGTCAATGGGAGAGAACTTATCAAATTTCCATGCCTCTAATGCCTGCTTTTAGAGCCAGCAGTCAAGAGCACCCCACACCTCCAGCTTGCGTGGCGTCAGACCCATCCTTTCCAAATTTAAAGTATTTAAAGGGGCTCTGAGCCACTAAGCAGCCCCATTCAAGGTATTATCTTTTTTCCCCGGGGGGAAGTTTTGCCTCCACTTAAAAAAAAAGGGGCTAAAAGAAAGAAAAGGGCCCCTGCCCCCTGTTGAACAGCCGAGGGCCTTTTGTGTTTTCTCCCTCTGACAAATGGTGCGTGTGGTTTTTTTGATAGGTAATGACTTTTTTCTTTTTCCTCATTTTCATGTTAATTAAAAGGACTAAAAGTTCTACTTCTATCTATTTTCATCTACTATTATCTATCTTCTCATCTACTAATCTATCTATCTATCTATCTATCTATCTATCATTATCTTCTCCCCCTTTCTCTTTATTTTAATAAATATAAATGTATCTTTTACATAAACATTTTAAATTATTAATAAAATTTTAAAAAATTATTCTTTTAAATATCTACTACTATCTACTATCATCATTACTTTTCTATCTATCATCTATCTATCATCTCTCTATATTTCCCCTTCATCCTGCTTTAGATTCACAAAAAAACAAAATTTCTTTGTTCATTTTAATTTTCTGATCCCATTGTTTTTAATACCCTTAATGAATGTAAAAAGGCATTAAATTTTTTTTAAAACTATGTCTCCCTCCCGTTTTCCCTGCCTGTCGGCAGAAAAAGTCAGGTGATCACTTTCCCTCTGACAGCCAGACAGGAGCAGACAAGGCAACAAAACCCAAAACGAGAAAAACAAGAACGACGACAACAACAGCAGACAACAGACAGACCACAGCGAGACAGACAACAGACAGACACACACACAGACAGCAACAGACAGACAACAGACCCACACAGACAGAGAGACAGACAGACAGACACCAACAGAGAGAAACGACAGACAACGGAGACAACAACAACAGACGAGAACAGAAACGACAACAACGACAAAGCAGACAAACAAACAAACAGGGGACAACACAGAAGAGCCAACAGGAGACAGACAACGACGAAGACGACAACAGAGAAAGAGGGGAGAAGGAAGAGAGAGAGGGAGAAGAGACAGACAGACAGAAGAGAGAAGGAGAGGAGAAGAAAAGACAGACAGACGACAACCCAGACCAACACGGAAACAAGAGCCCAACCCCGACAGACAGAGAGAGAAGAGAAAAGAGAGACAAGACAACAGAGCCCAAAACACAAAGGGACAACAGGAGAAAAAGCAGACGAGAGAGAGAGAGAGAGACAGAGAGAGAGACAACAGAAGACAGACAGACGAAGAAAAGGGGGACAACAGACGACTCGGAGCTCCCTCTGATGCTAGACGTTGGCCTGATGGGGTTTTGGGCTGTTGTTTTCTTGTCAAGGCCCTCAAGGAATTTCCCTATAAACCATCAGTGAAAAACTTCTTGTATATTGGTCTATTTGCAGTTTTTATATTAAAATCTCTCCCGTCATTCATGTGTGGGGAAAGGGAATGGAGAAACAGATTCAAACTAAACAAAGAGGGTGTTTTTCTTTCCCGCAACCATCCCCGAACCACAAAAAACGTATAAAAAACTTGGCAGCCACTTAAAAAAATTTAACCGCCCAATCCCCTAGCATTCACCCAATAATGTTGTAGAAACCAAGGGCAACCAAATGGATCCAGCACCAAATAATTCACACGGGGGAGGATGACAGACAGCGGCCTATAATCCTGCGGCAGGGGGGTCAGAGGTATTCCCCTGCGTGGGTGGTGTGTAGAAAGATTCACACCATAAACTACCGCAGAGAAGGCCACTTGTGACGGGGTCTTAAATGGTTGAAAAAGGATTTGCGTCCTGGAACTGTAAAGGGGAGTTTTGTAAAGAAGTTCATAGGACACTCTGGACAATCTGAGACTTTGAGGGAAACCAGAATCACTTAGAGGATTTTTTAAATATGAAAAGCCCCCTTTAACCCTTAAAAGGTAAAAAAAAGGGGAGGACAGATTTTTTGAGTTTTAAAAAAATTTTTATCCTGAACCCCCTTTTTTGGGTTTTTTAGGACAGAAGATGATTATTAATCCCTTTGAAATTGCTCAAGTTGCTTCGTTAAGTCGGGAAAACTTTATGGAGACTCAGTGTTTCCAATAAAAATAAATAAAAAGCTGAAAAAATAAACCCTTTTATAAAAGACATTTTTTGGGTCTTTAGAATTGTGACCCTATAACATCCCAAAAGTGACCCTGGCCACAAAACCATCATGGGGGTAATTTTTTTTGAAATTGAGTTTAAACAACATCTTAAAGCTGAAAAAAAATCTTTCCTTGATGTGTGGTTTTTTGGGACTGACAAATTGGCCCGAGACCCCAACTTTGAAAATCGGGAATCTGGGGGGTCAAAAAAATAAAAATTTTGAAAAAATCGCCTTTACAGTTGTCCAAATAAAGTTCTTAGAAAGCATATACAAATCAAAAATTAATTTTTTAATTTTTTTAGTAAAAAATTTACAAATCTTCATGGAACTGGGGTTTTACTTAATATCCAAATTTATTTTGGCATAAAAAAAAATCAAAAAATTTGGACCCATACAATTTTTTTTGGTGTTTCAAAATATACCATGGCACTTATGACGGGTTTTTTGTGGTCCGGGCTAAAAATACCTGTGCACACAAGTATTGAATCCAACAAAAAATCCACAACTTATAGCACAGCAGAATGTAAAATGTTTTGCAAAGTTTTCCCTTTTAGCATGAAAAAAAAAACATCATCCCCGGGACGAAGGCTGAAATCTTCTACACCCCACAACTGCATAAAAGTGGGCGGTTTTTCTTTTTTCAGCGGTGAGTCAAACCCCCCGACACCCTCACCCCCTTCTGGCTCTCTCCCCTACACCACCCCTAAACTCTTTGGGACGAGTTAAAAATCGGCCCGTCGTGGACCCTGGGCTCGGCGTCCTGCTGTACTTCATGCTGACGGCCATTTCCCCCTTCAACACTCGGTCTGAGACGATTGCGCTTCTGCTCCTCAGAGGATCCTACCCCACCCTGCATTCGTCCCGACCCTGTCAAAAAGTTTTTAAGGTGCGTTGAGGCGGTTCCGGCTGCCCCCTATCCCTGGCACGACTGTCTACGCGTGGTTAAGGGGGAATGGGTATCCGCACCGACATACCACCTGCTGCCCCCAAAAACCCCCCCCCTGCCCCGTGCGTCAGGGACGCTCCCCCGCCGAAGAGCGCTTGGTCAAAATTTTCGCTCGAGGGGCTAAAATCACCGAGATTCCCCTCAAAACAAGCAGTAAATTAGGATGATATAAGGGGCCAGGTGATTATTTTTTTGGAAAAATGAATTCTGGTAGGGGAATAAAGAAAAAAAGGAGGAGAAAAAAAAAATTGAAGGGGACCAGGTAAAAAGGTCATTTGTTGCTGATGAAAATAAGCACTAATTCACAACTTGTGCATGGACTGACATAGGAAAGCTGCCCTGCAGGCTCATTCAAGGGTTTTTCACACTTTTACATAAAAACAGAAAATAGCAGTATTTCAAATGTAAAATAATACAAAAATACAAATATTAAAATATAAAAATTAGAAAAAAGGCTTAAACATAAAAATTAAAATAAAAAGTTGCTTTGGCAAGGAGAAATTAAATCTAGATTTTCTTTTGAAAAAACAGAAAACTCTTTAAAAAAATCAGTTTTTTTTTAAAAATCTTTTTTTTTTTATTTTTATTTTTTTGCACTTAACAAAACCCTTCATGAAATTTTAAAAACCAGACAAAAAAACAGTCATTTTTTGAAACAAGGTCCAATGTTAAAAAACTTGCGATTGCATCATATCTTTAAAGAACCTTGCATCGCAAAGAATTGGTAAAAAAACTAATTTTTTTATAAATTATCAAGAAATTCTTTAGTCACCCATGCAAAATATCCCCAAAGTTTCACTATTTTGGTACAATTTAAATACAACAAACAAATAACCATTTAATAGATGCAAATTTAAATTTGCCCCACTTTAAAACGCATTGTGCCAAGCTTGCAGGTATGGTTCGGGAACGCCCCGGGTCCTCCAAAAAAGGGCCCACACTTTGAATTTGGGGTAATCTGTTCGGGAACAGTGTTGAAAATACATTATCCCTTTTCTGTTGTGTCCTCTTTTGGAAGCCAAAACAACACATTGTCTCCCAACTGGTGCAGAGCAACGGGAAGAATAAAGGTACCCCTTCTTTCTTTACGGAACATTTGGGATTTATCAATCTCCCAACAAAGTGACGTAGAGATGGGGGGATTTGAGCAACCCTTTCAGGGGGGCGGTTGACTTTTAAATTTTTTTAAAAGAATATTTTTGGGGTTTTTGAATTTTAGTTTTTTCAACTTTACAGATCTTTTTTTATGCCAAAGAGCTTGAAAACACTCCAAGAGAACGAAAAATTCAAATCGTATCATAGACCCCTTTAATAAAAATTTTTTGGTTTTTGCAAAAAACTCTTAAAATATTGACATCGCATTAAAGACAAATGGCCCCTTTTTTAGAATGACCCCGTTCCCCCCTTCTATTAAAATTTATCAAAATGTGTAATTTTGAACTTTTGTAAAAATTATTATTTTTTAAATTGTATATTTAAAAAAATTTTTAAAAGTTCAATTTAACTTTTAAAATATATTTAAATGTATTTTTAAAAAAAAAATACAATTTCATGCGGACTATTTTTTGCCAAAATAAAAAAAATTTAAAAAAATAAATAAAATGTTAGCTAATAAACAAAAAAAACTTTTTAGCCAGTCGGATTTTGATAAACCAAAACTTGATGTTGACCTTTTTGCAAACATTATTAAATTTACCCCAGTACAATTAGAAATAAGTTTAAAAAATTTTTATTATTTTTTTTTTAATGATTTTTTTTTTAGTTTTAAATTTTGAAAAGTGGCAAAAATTTTCTGTTCAAAAATTCAAGGATGGAGGATTTATGCATTAAGGAATTTGATACTTTTAGACGGAAACATGGGGGGAATCAAAGCATTTCAGGTGTCCCAAAACTTTTAAAATTTTTGGGCGTTTAGAGTTTGGGGTTTCAAGTGTTCCAAGGCATTTCGCTTTTTAACTTTAATAAAAATTTGGAGATCCAAAGCCAATTCAGGCATTCTAAAAAAATTTTTGGCATTTAAAAAGGCATCCAGGCATTTTTAGGCATCCGGGCATTTTAGGCATCAGGCATTTCAGGCATTCGGGCTTTCAGGCACCAGGCATTTTAGGCTCCCAGGCATTTCGGCATTCGAGGATATTCGGGTTTTTCGGGGTATTCGGGGATTTGGGGTTTCGGAAATTGAGGGGTTTTTTGGGATTTGAGGATATTTGGGTATTCGAGACTCTGGGGATGGAGACCCCCTGAAACCTCGCGTTGGTACCCTACCGAGTTTAATGACCCTATTTCAGAGGGGCACACAGAACTCTGGTTTTTTCCAATTTTAATTCCAAAGCAGTTAAAATCATTAACTGTTGGGGTAAAAATTAAATTATAAATTTTATATTCATACATTTAAGGCTCCATTTCTCATTGTTTTTCCCGTGGCCCATTCCCCTCCAGGGAGTCAGTTTTTATCTAGTATTATTTCAAAACATACCTACATTTAAACACTTCCCAATAAAAATTTATGTTAAAAAGTTAAGAATAAATTCAAAAAAATATTCTAGTTTCATTCTTAACATTTTTCATTACAAAAATTTATCATCTAAAAATTGATTTTATTTTTTTTTTTAACGTAAAAAATTTTGGTTTGGGGACTAAAAACCAAACAGAAAGCTGATTGGATGGGTGTGTGGGTTTTTGGGGGGGGGGGGGGGGGGGGGGCATGCAAAGGTAAAATTTTAAAAGCATTCTGGAATGATAATCTTATATTTCTTAAATTTTCCCCGAAAAGTTAATTTTTTCTACAGCCGGAGTACCGTTTTAAACCCTTTTAAGTTCTAAATCTAAGACAGCGGTTACTTACCAATACTTGGGTCTGCAGCCCCCTTCAGGCTTTGTTTTCTGTAACTGGGCCCGTTTTAAAGGACAGTCTAACTCTTTTGCATACCCCAGAAAGCAGGGCTTTTCAAGAGACACTCACAAAAACAACACTAAATTCTGATAGCATTTTCCCAAACCATAGCAAACCCTACTTCAGACAGTGGAAATCCAAGGCCCCAAAGTGAAATAATTTACTTTTAAAGTACTCATGTTGAAATTACTTGCAAAGAAAAACAAAGGGGTTTGTAACAGCAAGACTGATTTTTTAAAAAACATTAAAGAAAATTTAAAATTTTTTTTTTACATTTAAAATTTTTTTTTATTTTTTAAGTGCCTCTAAGAAAAGGGTAAGTAGGAATTTGCATTTTTTTAATTTAAAAACCCTTTAATGGTTTTTTTTTTTTTTACTTCATTTATATAAAAATTTTTTCTTTTTTATTGTCAAAACATTTTTCATATTGTTTTGATATTTTTTTTGGTTTTAAAAGAAAACCCCAAAATCTTTTCTCCGTTAGAAAAATCTTTCAATCTCAAAAACTCTTTCATATCCTTTCAATTTCTTGGCAAAAGATTGAATCTGCCCCTATGTGCAAAATTTCCCACCTTTAACTGACCCTAACATTTTCATCCACCCTTTCTTTTTGGAATGCGACCCAAATTTTTGGGGGTTTTCACAAAAAATTTTGGGCACGATCCACCTAAGCCGAGAGAAGTTGCATTTAAAATTCATGGATTATATGTTTGAAAGAATCACAATAAAAGCCCCCCCGATTTCCCACGGGTTTTTCTTACACAAAAGCAGGGATGCTGCAAGTCCATTCGGTTTTGTATGCTGAGTTCACCTGTTCCTTTAGAGGTCAAAATCTATCGACATAAACGTGCAGCAGTAATCATCTAGGAGACAAAAAAAGAATTTAACATAAATGCAAAGACACAATTTTATTAGTTTTTTTAAGTTTGTTTTAATTTTTGGAAAAGTTTTAAAAGTATTTTTTTTTTTATTTACTTAAAAATATTTGTAAATATTTAATTGTTTTAATTTTTTTTTTTTTACTTTTGTTTTGTTCCGTAAAACATCAAGTTAAAAATAAATTAAAGAAAATTAAATAAAAAATTTTAAATTTTTTTAGTTAAAATTAATTTTCTTCAAATATTTTTTTTTTTAGTTTTAGTTTTTCTTTTTCCAAAAAACTATTTTTTTGCCCAAAATATTTTTTAAACTTAAACAAAATTTATTTTTGAATCATTTTTGCATAAATTTGCCCCAATCTGGCATAAAACATATTATGTTTTCCTGTGGCCTTTCAGGGGTTGGAAAACCCTTTCTGGGGGTCGAGGAATTTTTGGCTTTCTGATTTCAGGGATTTCAGGCGTTTTTAGGATCTGAGGGTTTTTTTGCTTTCTGTAATTTTTAGGGGTTTCGGGGATTTGAGGCATCTGAGGGGATTTTAGAGGTTTGAGGGTTTTTAGGGTCCAAGGGATTTCAACTTTGAGGCATTCAGGGTTTTGGGGATTTCAGAGTTTTTAGGCATTTCAATGTTTGGGGTTTCAGGGGTGGAGGGATTTCAGAAATTTGAGGCTTCAGAATTGAGGCATTTCAACGTTTGAGGCATTTGCGTTTTAGGGATTTCAGAGTTTGAGATTTTGGAGTAAGGGGTTTCAGAAGTTTGAGGCTTTTAGCGTTTGGGCTTTTAGGAGTATAGGCATTTCAGATGTTTGGGGCATTTCAGGCGTTTGGGCATTTCAGATGTTTGAGGGTTTTCAAGTATGAGGCATTTCCAGGTGATGGGAGGTATGAGGGAATTTCAGGGTATGAGGAATTTCAGACATTTGGGCATTTCAGGCGTTTGAGGCATTTCCTGACATTTAAGGGCATTTCAGGCGTTTGGGCATTTCAAATTGCCTAGGGCATTTCAGGGTATGAGGCATATCAGGCGTTTGAAAGGGCATTTCAGATGTTTGAGGCATTTCAGGGTAGGAGTATGAGGCATTTCAGATGTTTGGGGCATTTCAGATGTTTGAGGCATTTCAGAATTATAGAGGCATTTCAGGACGTGCTGAGTCATTTCAGATGTTTGAGGGATTTCAGGCGTTTGAGGGATTTCAGGAGTATAGGGCATTTTAGAAGCTTCTGAGGCATTTTAGGCGTTTGAGGCATTTCAAGAATTATGAGAGGGATTTCAGGCATTTGAGGGATTTCAGGAGTATGAGGAGTTTCAGCTTGGAGGCATTTTAGATGTTTGAGGCATTTCAGACGCTTGGAGGTACTTGTAGGAGTATGAGGCATTTCCAGATGTTTGAGGCATTTGCAGGCGTCTAGAGGCATTTCTAGATGTTTGAGAGGCATTTTACCGGTATAGAGGCATTTCAGGAGTAGGAGTACTGAGGAATTTCACCAGTATGTAGGCAGGCATTTCAGGCGCTTTGAGGCATTTGCAGGCGTTTGAAGGGCATTTCAGGCGCTTGAGGCATTTCTGGCGCTTGAGGCATTTCAGGCGCTTGGGGGCATTTCCAGGAGTGTAGAGGGATTTCAGAAGATTGAGGAATTTCAGGCGTTTGAGGAGATTCTGGGCGCTTGGGGATTTCAGAATTATGAGGGATTTCAGAAGCTTTGAGGCATTTTAGGCGCTTGAGGCATTTCAGGATTATGAGGCATTTCAGATGTTGGAGGCATTTCTCTAGACATTTGGAGCATTTCAGATGTTTGAGGCATTTCAGATGTTTGAGGTATTTCAGAAGTATGAGGCATTTTCAGGAGCAGGGAGTGTGAGGAATTTCAGGAGTAGGAGGCATTTCAGGCGCTTGAGGCATTTCAGGACGTTTGAGGCATTTCAGATGTTTGAGGCATTTCCAGGAGTATAAGGCATTTCCCAGATGTTTGAGGCATTTCAGATGTTTGAGGCATTTCAGGAGTAGGAGTATAGGGCATTTCAGATGTTTGAGGTATTTCAGATGTTTGGAGGCATTTCAGATGTTGAGGGGTATTTCTGAGAAGTAAGAGGCATTTCAGGAGTAGGGAGTGGCGTGAAATCTCTCAGGGAGTAGCGGCATTTCAGGCGTTTGAAGGGCATTTCAGACGTGCTTGAGGCATTTCAGACATGCTTCTGGGGCATTTCAGGAGTAATGAGGAATTTCAGATGTTTGGAGGTGCATTTCCAGGGAGTAGGAGTATGTGGCATTTCTGTGATGCTTCTAAAGGTATTTCAGATGTTTAGAGGCATTTCCAGGAGTATGAGGGCATTTCAGACGTTTGAGGCATTTCAGACGTTTGGGGCATTTCAGGAGTATGAGGCATTTCAGACGTTTGAGGCATTTCAGATGTTTGAGGTATTTCAGGAGGTGTGGGGTATTTCAGGAGTAGAGGAGTATGAGGCATTTCTCAGGAGTTTGGAGGCATTTCAGATGTTTGAGGCATTTGTAGATGTTTCTGAGGCATTTCAGATGTTTGAGCCATTTCCAGAATTGGAGTATGAGGGCATTTCAGATGTTTAGGGCATTTCTAGACGCTTGAGGCATTTCAGATGTTTGGAGGCATTCTCTAGAAGCATAAGGCATTTCAGATGTTTGAGGCATTTCAGATGTTTGAGGCATTTCCAGGAGTAGGGAGAAGGAGGTATTTCCAGATTGTTTTGAAATTATTTCTGATGTTTTGGAGGCATTTCAGATGCAAGTTTGAGGTATTTCTGCAAGTATGAGGCATTTCAGGAGTAGGAGTATAGGAGCATTTCAGATGCTTGAGGCATTTTGCAGATGTTTGAGACAATTTCAAGAGAGTAAGGGGAGGTGCATTTCAGGCGTTTGGGGCATTTCCCCAGACGCTTAGGGGTATTTCCAGGAGTATGAGGCATTTCCCAGGCGCTTGAGTCATTTCAGGCGCTTGAGGCATTTCAGGCGCTTGAGGGCATTTCAGACGCTTGAGGCATTTCAGACGTTTGAGGGATTTCAGACGTTTGAGGGATTTCCAGGAGTATGAGGGATTTCAGTGTTTGCAGGCATTTTAGACGCTTTGGGGCATTCTTCAGACGCTTTGAGGCATTTCCCAGGAGTATGAGGGCATTTCAGGAGTATGGGGCATTTCAGATGTTTGAGGGCATTTCAGACGTTTCTGAGGCATTTCAGATGTTTGAGGTATTTCAGAAGTATAGAGGCATTTCTAGGAGTAGGAGGTGGAGGAATTTCAGGGTATGGGGCATTTCTGTGACGTGCTTGGGGCATTTCAGATGTTTAAGGCATTTCATACTGGTATATGAGGCATTTCTCAGATGTTTTGAGGCATTTCAGGAGTAGGAGTATGGAGGGCATTTCAGATGTTTGAGGTATTTCAGAAGTATGGGGCATTTCAGGAGTAGGGAGGTGGAGGAATTTCAGGAGTATGAGGCATTTCAGACGTTTGAGGGGCATTTCATATGTTTGAGGCATTTCAGGAGTATAGGGCATTTCAGATGTTTTGGAGTGCATTTCCCAGGAGTAGGAGTATGTGGCATTTCAGATACTTGGGGTATTTCAGATGTTTGGAGGGCATTTCAGGAGTATAGAGCATATCAGACGTTTTATGCATTTCCAGACATTTTGGGGCATTTCAGGAGTATGAGGGCATTTTCATACGTTTGAGTCATTTCAGACGTTAGAGGGATTTCAGACGTTTGAGAGATTTCCAGGAGTATGAGGTGCATTTTAGACGTTTGAGACCTTTCCAGATGTTTTGAGGCATTTCAGATGTTTGAGGTATTTCAGAAGTATAGGGGCATTTCACGAGTATGGAGTATATGAGTATAGGGCATTTTAGACGTTTAGAGGCATTTCAGATGTTTGAGGCATTTCAGATGTTTGAGGGAGTTCAAGTGTAGGGCATTTCAGGAGTAGGGAGTATGAGTGGATTTCTGTGAAGTTTGAGGCATTTCAGGAGTTGGGGCATTTCAGGTGTTTGAGGCATTTCAGATGTTTGAGGCATTTCTAGATGTTTGAGCCATTTCAGGAGTAGGAGACATGAGGCATTTCAGATGTTTGAGGCATTTCCTTGTGACGTTTGGAGGCATTTCAGGAGTATGAGGTGTTTTCAGAAGTTTGAGGCTTCTAGATGTTTGGAGGCATTTCCCAGGAGTAAGGGAGGCTCTTCAGGACGCTTGAGGCATTTCCCCAGATGTTTGAGACTTGTGAGTATGAGGCATTTCAGATGTTTGAGGCATTTCAGATGTTTCAGGCATTTCAGGAGGCGGAGGTATTTCAGGAGTAAGGAGGCATTTCAGATGTTTGAGGCATTTCAGATTGCTTTGAGGCATTTCAGGAGTATGGAGGCATTTCAGACGCTTTGAGGTATCAGATATTTGGGGCATTTCAGGAGTATGAGGCATTTCAGACATTTGGAGTCGCCGAATGCTTGAGAATTTCAGACGTTTGAGGATTTCTGAAAAGGGAGGCATTTTTGTGATGTTTGGTGGCATTTTGTGATGTTTGGAGGTATTTCAGAAGTTATGCGTATTTTCAGGAGCGGTGAGAAGGAGGTACTTTGTGACATTTGAGGAATTTCAGGAGTTTGAGGCATTTCAGAGCATTTGGAGGCATTTCTTAGATGTTTGGAGGGAATTGCATATTTCGATGGATTTCAGAGTATAAGTGGATTTCAGATGTTTTAGGAATTTCAGATGTTTGAGGAATTTCAGGAGTAAGGAGAGGTATCAGATGTTTGAGGCATTTCCCTCAGGAGTATGGAGGCATTTCTAGAAGTTTTGAGAATTTCAGGAGTGGAGGTACTTGATGTTTGAGGCATTTTGTGAGTATGAGGCATTTCAGACATTTGAGGCATTTCAGACGCTGGCGGGCATTTCTGACGCTTGAAAGTACTTCAGGACTGTATCAGGAGTAAGCATTTGATGTTTGGAGGCATTTCCCAGGACGCTTGTTTCATTCTGTATGAGGCATTTCAGAAGAGGCATTTCAGATGTTTCTGTGAGGTATTTCAGAAGTTATGGGGGGCATTTCACGAGTAGGAGTATGAGGCATTTCTTGTAGACGCTTGAGGGCTTCCTCGAGTTTGAGGCATTTCAGATGTTTGAGGCATTTCTGATGTTTGAGGAATTCTGTGACGCTTGAGGGATTTCTAGGAGTATAAGGCATTTCAGATGTTTTAGGGAATTTCAGATGTTTGAAGAATTTCTAGGAGTAAGGAGGCACTTCAGACGCTTTTCTGAGGCATTTCTCTAGATGTTTGAGGGATTTCTGAGGAGTATGAGGCATTTCTGTGATCAGCATTTCAGGAGTATGAGGCATTTCAGATGTTTGAGCATTTCAGATGTTTTAGGCATTTAGTAAGAGTAAGGAGGCATTTCAGATGTTTATGCATTTCCCAGACGCTGAGGCATTTCAGGAGTATGGAGAGGTGTTTCTGTGACATTTGAGGCATTTCAGATGTTTCTGAGGGGCATTTCAGGAGTATGGGAGGCACCTCAGACGTTTGGAGGCATTTCAGATGTTTGAGGATTCTGGAGCATGAGCCATTTCCAGACGCTTGAGGCATTTCAGGAGTATGAGACATTTCAGATGTGTTTTGAGGCATTTCAGATGTTTCTCAGGCCATTCAGGAGTAAGGAGGCATTTGCAGGAGTATGAGGCAGTTCTGCATGTTTGAGGCATTTCAGGAGTATGAGGCATTTCAGACGTTTGGAGGCATTTCAGATAAGCTTGGGGCATTTTCGTGAGTATGAGGCATTTCTGTGACGTTTGAGTCAGCTTCAGATGTTTGAGGAATTTCAGACGTGTGAGGGATTTTCAGGAGTATGAGGCATTTCAGAAGTTTGAGGCATTTCAGAAGTTTGAGATATTTGTGATGTTTGAGGGCATTTTCAGGAGTATGTGAGGCATTTCAGAAGCTTTGAGTAACTCTCAGGAGTTGTGAGGCATTTCAGAGATGTTTGGAGGCATTTCAGGAGGTATGAGGCCTTTCAGACATTTGAGGTATTTCAGACGCTTGAGTGTGCATTTCTGATGCTTATGTGCATTTCTAGGACTAGGAAATATGGAGTGTATTTCCCAGGATGTTTGAGGCATTTCAGATGTTTGAGACATTTAAGGAGTGTATGAGGCATTTCAGACGCTTGAGGCATTTCAGAAGTTTGAGGCATTTCAGATGTTTTAGGAAGTTCAGAATGTTTGAGGGATTTCAGGAGTATGAGGCATGTCAGAAGTTTTATGGCATTTCAGATCGCTTGAGGAAATTTCAGGAGTGTTAAGGCATTTCAGATGTTTTTGAGGGCATTTCCAGGAGTCTGAGGCATTCAGACGTTTGAGGCATTTCAGCTGTTTGAGGCATTTCCCCAGGCACCTAAGGACACACAGGACCACGCATCTGGCAGTATGTTCACCCTCAGCATGAGCCTCCACGGACCACATACTGTTGTCCATTGGATCAGTACAGAATAGCATGGTCATTGTCCAATGTGAATCTGTCAGAGGGACAATTGCATTAACAATCATTAAATGTGATTCTTATACAGTTTTTTATAGAGTTTTATATTCACCTAAGGCTTACCACAGTTATTTGCATCAGGTGTGGGTACTGTTTCCTCCATTTCCTCTCCAGTGACGTCCACTACATTTATCTAGTTATTATTTTAAAGACAGACACTCTGTTGTGAAACACATTTAATGATAAACACTTAGCCATATGGAAGATATGCATGAATATGAGTATCATTAAAAATTATTACGAAAAATACAAACATACAAAAATTCATAATGTGACACTTCTAGAAGTTTTTTCCATCCCTGGGGGTCAACAAATCCTACCTCTAGTTAAAACAATGTATTAAAAATTATATAATCACTGTAACAATCTGAATAAAAAGTTTATTTGTTTTTTTTATCCTAAAACTGGTTTTGGATAGCTACAATTCAAATAGAAATGGTGGAGGTGTGTGTGTGTATCCTATAATCATACAAAGTTTGATAAAATAATTAACAATACATAATGAAACTTATTCTGGGAAGATAATATCTTTTAACATCACTTGAAATTCCCTATGATTGATCCATACCAGCCGTATGTAAAAGTTTCCAAACCAATTTTCTATAGTTCTAAAACTGCAGAACGACAGATGTTATTTACATACAACAGCTGGGAAGTTGCAACCTCCATCTGTACTTTGTTTTCTGTATACTGGTCACTCTGTTTTTAATGGACAGTCTAACTCTTTTGACACACCAAGAGACAGCAGGTTTTCATCTAAGAGACCACATCACAAACAAAAACAAAGACCACTAAGGGCCGGATTTACAAACAGCTTGCACCCAGCACAACCTCGTCCCTTCATGGCGTTAAATATTACTGTCAGGGATTTACTAAAGACACGCAGTGAAGATATTAGCGCTGCAAAAGTGCATGGGAACAGTCATTTTTGCACCTGAACTTATTTAAAAAAAAAAAAAAAAAAAATTTATGCGAGGAGAGTATTTAAAATAAATATAAAAATAATGCAATGTGAATACTAACATTTGGGTTTCGCTAAACTACTGGTATTTGCACCTTTATTTAAACTCACCAAAAATTATGCAAGGTCCTAAAAGCCTGAGGTAAATTGTGCTGCTTTTTGTAGGATTGCGCTGATCTTTTATGAGAACAAGGATACTTGGCTGTGTCTGTGTTCTTTAATGTGTGCATTGTTAGTAAATCACACGCCTGAATTTTCTCCTCCAATCAAATTGGCGCCTAACGCTAATTCACCTTGTTTAGTTAAATCTGGCCCTAAGTGTGCTAGAAATGCATTGACCCTAATCCCAAATGCAATATAACAACCTGAGATGAAAAATGTCATGAAAATTTCGCGATTACCATTATAAAGTGAACACCAAAATTATTCAGTTATCTATATTATAACAGTATTATAAAAATGCACTGGAAAAAGTTCACCAAAATCACTTCACCAGATTTATTTTTACAAACCACGCTTGAGCAGGAAGAATGAGAGAGAGCTAATCAGGCTGCGTTTCCTATGCTACATCACAGGTGCACGTATGAGAAAAAAAGAAGTGAACGAGTAAAAGATGGAAAAACCAACAGATGTTCATCATCACAAGTAGCCTGTTCTGTCTTTTTATTATTACTATTTTTCTTTTGTAAAATGTTTCTATATAGATTTTATTATTTTTTAATTAAAAGTTTTAGTTTTAGTTAATTAGTACATCAAGTTAAACTTAATGAAAAAGAGAACTGTAGCCTTGGCAACTAGCTAAATAAAATACAGCCGTTTTTAAACGTTATCTGCAGTTAAAGTTTATTGGACACACCTTTACCAATAAGTTGGTATTACTAAGTTAGTTAATGCATTAGTTAACACACAACTAACAATTGAACAACATATCTGGTCAGCATTACTTAATCTTTTTTTTCGCCATAACCAGCCTTAACTAAATAAGTTGCAAGTAATGAAATAAATGATTAATTAAAATTAACGTAATGCTGAACCGATGCGTTTGTTCATTCAACTAAAACTTACGATTACTTTTGAGAAAAACCGGCTGAGGAGTGTGCTCCAGTATGTTTTTTTTTTTTTTTGTTACTTTAACTTTGAACACCTGTAAATAATAGAATAATTTTTTGTTTTGCATAAGGCGGCCTATGACATAGCTGTAAAGATAAAAAACAATAACATAAATCAAGAATAAAAACAATAACAACAGCATAATTACCTTGGCCAGCGTGGAGCAGAGGAAGAGGAAGGATGATGAAGAAGAGGACCGATTTAACCACATGATTGCAGTTCTTCTGCAAAACGATAAAGAAAATCAAGAACTGCTTCAACTGATGTTTGTGTCTTACAATGCTGTGGAAAATTCTGACAAATTACCAGAACAATTCTGAACTATATTTGAGGGAACGCCCACATCTCAAAATCCCGTCAACACCAGCTGACAGACCCGAATCCCTTTCTCACAGGTGTGTTTGTACAATTCTACAATTGGCCCGACAATATGTAGCACACAGACATATGTCAAAATATGAGACAGAAACATGAATCACTACTGTCGTTTCCTAATCATTATAGAGGAAGTCATGACTAAGATGTAAGGCTTCCTGCATCATTAGACGCTAAACAGCACCAGAAATTTTAAACAATCAATTAGTAGTATAGCACTATAGACCATCACTGTGATGTGAAGAAAAGCTCAGTTTATATTAACTAACAACCAACAGCCTGGAAACTATCATGGGTTTTTTAGAGATATAAGATGGCAAGTGCAGCTGGGTTTTTTTTGAAGTGCAAGAGAGCACCATATCATTCCAGCAGGATATTTACATTTAAAACCCTTGTGTTGGGAAATTTTTGACTTAAAAGAATAAGATGGAATGGAAATATGACAGGGCTTGAAAAAGGTTAATGAGAAGTGTTTACGGAAGACGAAAACTTATGCTGCCATGGTTTTCCAATGAATAATCTTCCTACATGTCACCCACTTCCTACTTTACGTTTTAAAAAAATATATGTTGAAATACAGTGATGTTGGAAATAACCGTCAAGGTCATCGAAAAAAACTTCTCACAAACGAGCGGCATTTGTAGAAGGGTAAAAAAGCACATTATTTAACGTCTATTTAAACCTAGAACCTAGTCGCTTACAAAAAACTCATCACAGCACTAGTTTATGATAACACATTTTGTTAGCTTTATATTCTAATCACTGGAAAACATACAGACCACACTTTTGGCAGAGGTGTAATGTCCTGGTGTTATTCAGCCTGAGAGTGGTGCTGTGATATAGGATTGACAGGTTTAAAAGAATTGATATGTTAAGAATTTTCATGTATTCATGCTTTGTTTATTACTTTAACAAGATCTTTTCCCAAAACTTTCCCATTCTGATTTTTGTCTGAAAGCCTGGCTTAGTTATTATATTTTAAGTCTCCAAGGTCCCATGCACATGAAACAGTCTACCTCAGATACCTCAGATATATAAGCTTTGATATGTTTTTATTCTATAGTATATAGTTAACCATGTTAATTTAAATCTGGTAAATAACTTACCATGTGATCAAAACTAGTTTGCACCTCAGGGATTTAATGCATAAAAAAAAAAAAAAAAAAAAAAATCCAGACTCATGGTTAAACCTACCTCTTTTGAAACTATGGAAGAGCAATTGTCAACATGAATAGAACATTTTTTCATGAAACACTTTAATGGGTCTAATTTTTATTCATGACTATCATCATGCCATCAGTCTAGGCTTTCTTTTTAGTATAAAAAAAAAATGTTGGTGCTATACACATGTTTTAATCAAACATTTGCCTCTTGTAGTTTGATTAAAGGGATTTTTAAAGAAGGCCTACATTTTAAAACATAGAAAAAAGTATTTATAATTTGCCACATGCCGTCCTTAATACTGTACTGGTACTAGAACTAATACTGTCATTATTACCGTCCGAAGTATTGTTAAAGGAATTGACTATTGGGCTATCGCTTTTAATTTTGACAGGACATTACCATTTCAGGGGGTTATTAAAAAAGTCTGGTAATGTATTTGTATTTTAAGTTGAAATGGTGCTTTTCTAACTGGTGGTCAGGCTGTGGCACATTTCAACAGGCAGGCGAAATTAAACTTCAGTGTGTAATTAAATGAAATGCCACAGGAAAAAAGTACTGAACACATAAAGACAAGGGAAGGTGCAAAAAAGAACATGGAAAGCCAAGACACAGGTGAAATCGATCAGAATTTGCAGACTTGGAGGAAGCACTGGGCCAAATCACACCTGAGCAAGTCCATGTAGACTAGTTTATCCGTTCAGGAGGCATCTTTAAAGCTGTCATTAACAACAAAGGCTTTTGTTACCAAGTTATTAAATACCTGTCAAGTAGTTCAATTCTTTGCTACCCCTGTGTCAGTCATTTTATTACACATAAACTTAATTTCTTAATTTCATTGTTTTGGTTTTCTTTGTATGCATGATTAACTGGCGTTTCTTACCAATAGCTGGTGAAAAGGTCATGTCAAACTCGCACCTTGAGAATTATTACTGGGAAAAAATAGGTTGACGTGTTTCAAGTCTTTTTTTACCCCGAATGCATATACATCTCCATATCTATATATAATCATATATATATATATATATAATATATATATAACCACACACACATATACAAGACAGCAAGTTATGAATGACTAGAAAAAGAATACAGAAAGCTATGTGTCGAGTAAGTTTAGTCGCTTTGTTTAAGTTTTACTGTTTATGTATGTAAATATATGATACAATATACATATGTAACTATAACACATACACACCCATACAAATATATATATAATCTATATATATATATAGATAGGATCTATATCTATATATAGAATATATATATATATATATAACAGCGTAATTTTTGTGAAATATTATGACAATTTTAAAAATACCCGTTTTAAATAGCCCCATCTTTTAATCTGATTTTTTTTTTAACAACATTGCATTATCTGAACAGGTAACACATTTGATGGATTTTTCGTATAAAACTGTAAAATTGCACCATTCTGAAAAATTATTAGTTTTTTAAGCTGGTAAGTCTAGTACTGGTTATTGTGCTCCACAAAAGTCTATAAAAATAGGACAACACTGTTACAGTTTATATGAAGGAACAATTACGTATTTTTTTTCACAGGTTTCTAACCTGTGTTTTAAAATCCACATTTTGATTTTGTCATTTTCAGGTTACAGGGTTATGAATAACAGCCCTGGCAGAACAATGACTAGTAACCTTTTCAGTTTGTTTCCCCATATTTTGTGGTGTCTTGCTAGTGTACCTAACCTGACACAGCAATTACTATACCAGCTAGTAACATGCTGTATCATGAAATGTGCATTATTAATTGAACTAGCAACTTAATGACAATTTGAGTTTTGTACTGTTAAGCATTTGTCTCACAGATCTCTCCAGGTTGATGTGCTGCTTGGCCCTGGCTAGTTGTTCAATTGGTTTCTGCTTGTTAAATGAAATATGTGTATTTTTTATCATTGAGTCACTTTACAAAAAAGTTGCTAAAAGTTGCCAAAAACTTTTAAAAAAATAGCTAAATTTGTTGCTAGAGGTGCTTTTTGAAAAAAAAGTTGCTAGGGTAGTCTGAAAAGTTGCTAATGTTAGAAACAAAATTGCTAAAGTTGGCAAACACGTGCAGATGTTTCGAAATACTCGGGAACAACCACGACAATAACACATCTGTCTTAACCTAACTCTCGCAAAAGTAATAAAAGTGGAGTTAATGCAGAAGAACAATTCATATATTTAAATAAAAACCTTTATAATAGGCTTATGATAAAAATGCCAGTTGTGGCTTGATGTCGTTTATTAATGGTTTTATTTTTCATGACCAAAAAACATATTCACAAAGAGTTCATTCAGTTGTCAGTGAGATGTTACAACAACATTTCAAGAACAACAGAACAATAAAAACATCACTTTTAATATTTTTATAACTACAAAACCCATGTCCATTTGGTATTGATCCTATAGTCACAGATTCTGACAACATGCCAGGCATGCCACACTAACCACTCCCCAACACACATGCTGAACAGATGGGAACAACATATCTTGCTGACATTCAGGGATGTGTTGTGGTCAGTCCTGGGCACAGATCCACCATCTGATCTGGATACGGACTGGATCCAGCTGACTATGGCAGCCTCAGGATAAGAGTGAGACAGTACATAAGTAACTAATATAAAAATAAATGCCATTCTAAAGTAACAAGTGCATTGGGGGTTATGGGAAGTGCTGCCGGTTCCGGTCACCCTAACTGGTGTGGCATAACAATTGTTTTAAGGGATATGAATGGGATTTAAGTTATAGAAATGTGATAGTGTGTTACGTGTATGCCTGGATAAAGAGATGGATTACTTCTTTAAAATCAATAAATTGGTTAATATTTCTGTAAATCGGTCATGATGTGGGCATCTGGAAAGATGTTACCCCAGCTGACAATTATCAACTTTTCACCTGTAAAAAGTGAACAGAACCACGGCAGAACGAGTCAGCAGCTAATGATGCGCACTGGAAATGATGTCAATGCCTCTCTTTGACCTGATTGGCTAGAGGAGGAGCTGTCTATCCAGCTCTGTGTCAATCCAAAGAAAGAAAAAAAAAGGGAAAAATATAAACGGACAAATGTGCAGAGAGCACAAAAAGCAGAGAAATATAACCAAGGAAAAATAATTTTGTGTATGTAAGTTTTGTTGCAACCTTAAAACTTAAAATTTAAGTTTTGACTCATGATTGATTATTATTATTAGTATTATTATTATTATTTATTATTATTATTATGATTTTACAGGACAATTGTTTTGCTAGTCTGAAAACCTTGCTTTAAATTTTTAATTTTGTTTAAATATATTTTATAACTTGCATTTTTTAAATTTTGGTTTCCACACTTGTAATTTTTTGTATTTGTGACTGCAATAAATTTGGCAGGAATTTGATCCCAAAATTCTCACCACAGTACTGTCATTCTAATTTGAACGATGAGTTATAAATGCATTGCAAGATTTCGACACTACCTGCTCTTTCAGTACATTTCAAATGAACATGCCTCTAAAACTCAAAGTGGGAGGATCTTGGCCAGACACCAGAAACAGCTGCAATGTGGACCAGACCTTTAGAACTTCCACCTATACTTTGTTTTTGGCAATATGGTTAATGGCTTTTTACCACATTTAAATATCCACACCAAAAGGGTATACTGCATTTTTCTTTCTACAACTAAATCACTCCTGGTATACTTTTTAAGACTTTTAAAGATATGGACAATGAGTATGAAGGATGGGTTCATCTCCAGTCTGCACCAATAACATGTTACTATTCTCTGAAAGTACACAATGTCCTACAAACATTTAGCTGTTCACGTAAGCGGGGTAAAGACATTGTAGAATTAAATGCATTTCCTCTGCTTACATGTTCGAACACAGTGAATCATATGACAAGATTAACTGTGATTATGCAAATAGCTCATTTTCATTGCTGTTTCATCAGGTTGTTGCTTGATTCGCCAACATGCTTGTGCCCATAGCTACATCGATAAGATATTTTGACATTGTGAACTATGGAGACTTATAATTGAATTGCACTTAGCAAGAGGTACAACTGGCCTGCCCCACTGCTTCCGTGTGCGTGATTCATGGTGTGTGTGTGTGTGTGTGTGTGTTGTGTGTGTGGGTGTGTGTGTGTGTGTGCCCTGATTGGGTAAATAAAGATGTACAAATTCGTACTGTGATCAATGGAGCACTACCATTAATTGGCCCACTACTCGTCATGGTCTACTTTGTACAAAAATCCAAAATCGCACATGTTGGACATCTGTCTAGGCACTCACGTGAAAAAGGATGGGTGAAATGAACAGTTTATATTTAAATTCAAATGTTAATCAGAATGTGATACTATCGAGAATAATCGGAATCATACTACCATATCCAACACGCGTACCGTGCTACGAACATCCCTCTCTGATTCCAGTGTACGTCGCGTCAATTCCCAGTCTTATTTAAATATGTAATAGTTAATCTACAAGTAAATGAGAATCACTATGCTAGATGAATGACATTTAAACATTGCACACACAATACACATAGAGTAACCTGCTCTGTCAAAACCATAGTATACATTTGGGTTAAAGAAATGTCAAACTATTTTGTATTTTAAGTTATAGGATCATTCAGTGCCAGACGATTTTCTTTTTTGTGTGTAACTTTAAAGCAGGTAAGATATCGACTTATTGTGTAATTTACATTTACTCTTTGAGCTCACTGTATGGTTGCCTTCCTGTATGAAACAGGAGAGCAAACGAAATGTTATACTACACTTTGTTACTCAAAAGAACATTGTTGCATTTAATGATGTTGCTATACTCTGTTAGATATAACATAATAAACCTCGATATGCTGATTTGTTAATGACAAGGCGTGATTTCATGTTGACTTCAAAGAAATCATTTCATTGAAAACACGTGTGTTGCAATGGTGTCAATGGGGAAGAACATCTTGTCCTAAAGGGCTCATCTTTATATTAAAAATCTAACCTTCAGTAAATGGATGCGATAATATATTGGGACGAATCCAAATAAAACTATAGACCACCCATACGTTAATATTCACCTCTCCTTGCAGTATTTAGTTTAAATTTGACAATAGTTGCTTTCTGCCATACTGAAAACCATATGGCTGATCCATTAGTTTCTGATTTCACAAGTGCATCTATTTGATTTCCCTCCAACTACTTTTGGCTAGATCAAAAGCAGAAAATTGTACTAGTGACACTAACACATCATTGTAATTATATCTAGCAATCAATGAGGAGCACTTGTGAACGATACTGCAAATTCCCTTCCAAATTGATTATTATACTTGCGGGTAGCATTATACCAATACAGATCTATATAAAGATAATCAATAGAATTACATATCTCAAATGTTCCTATTTACAACTCCAAGCAAAACCCTTTACTGATTTAACCCCAAAAGAATATATATATATACATTTCAAACTAGAGCATGATATTTGGTAAATTTAGTAGAAGAAAAGTTTAATATTGTAAGAATGCAACGTACATTGTAGTGTAAAGTTGGGAGATTCATTAATTACATTAATTACTAATCTAGAACTTACATACAGTAATATGACCCTTCATGATTTTTAACCTAGACCAATTTTGTTATACTACTATTTTCCCATTTCATCTTAAACAATAGTTCGTTTCAAACTCAACATTAGATTCTTTAAGTTGAGTGTAAAGTTTACGTTTAAAAGATTTAACTGAAGGGTTACGGTCCTCTACATTTATTAGCAAGTGGGCTGTATAGGTGAATCTCTGCAATGAAACACACCTATCACCTTCCCCCTTTTCTCCAGCTGTATTTTGCTGTCATTTTGACAGCCCCATGCTTGTCAGTTTCTTTCTTATCTGGAGCAGCAAGGGGAGGGGGAAAAAAAAAAAAACACATATTTAAAAAAATAATGAAAAATGAAAATCATGCATTCGTTACCAGCTACATTTCAAACCTTAATTGCTCAAACTACAACAAAACAGCAACTATATTGATGATACGAGCAGTATCCTGCGTAGCTGTACTGTAATGTATTTTAACACATTAGTTGTAACACCGGGAGTACATACTCTGCAACACTGTGAGTTGCTTTGCACACAGCCAGACCCTTGTGATCGACTACATGATACACAGTGGTTAAAGGGCAGACGTACAAACTCTCATTGCGTGAATAGCAGTCTCGGTAGAGTGGGGGGGGGGAATGATCATTCAGTGCACAGTGTCCCCATTAACAGGACAAATTTCAGCTAACAATCTGTGTGTTCTAAACAAACTTTTCATCTAGCGAATAAGAGCTAAAGTCATCCATAGCAATAAAAATACATGAAACCTTCAAGTTTTTTGTAATATTTTGGCTCAAGAGTCATCGACAAACCTTTTATTTTGAATAATTTGGGGAGACTCACCTCCATAGCAGAAAAAAGGCTGCTGTAGATCACAGCTGTATTGAGCCCATTTCCCAGAATTATTTCTCGACATGCCAACACAGTCACCAGATCCTGGAAACTTGGGATGGTTGACCTGCTGCCCAGTATCTGAAGAAGCGGTTCCATTTGTCAGACCATTCCCAAGAGTCCAGGAACAGACCAAACCAGAGGTACTCCGGATATACAATAATTTCACGCAAACGATTCGAGATCCTCATTGTTGCGGATGATGGACAGATCTGTGTGATACGTTCTGCAATATCTCTGAGCTTCTGTTCCAGTTCTTCCCCAACGTTACCCTGATGTATCCAGTGCTTTCTATCAAGAAGTGGAAAACTTACAATCAGATCTCTACTTTATTTTCAGCTAAACAATATTATTTATATAAACTCTTAACTCACCATTGTAGCATGAAAAGAAACCTGGTATATGAGCACATATAACTCCTCCAATGAACAGATCCAGTCAAAGCACATTCGTATGGACTCTGTTGGTTCACTCTTTGGACCCACCAAGTTTAATATACTGTGAGAGTGTATCATCTCCATTAGACCAAACCCAGCGTGCCTGTGTCCCCCTCTTCAGTCCAATCCAAGCACTGATCCATTGTAGCCAGCCTCCACTATATTGGACCAGGCCTGTTCACATCATCCATGCTGTCTACAGTAGCCAGATCAAGTGAACCTCTCTCTGCCAGTAACTCTGAGCCTCTGGCCACGACATTCGTGTATTCATGTAGTGGTACTGACGAGAAAGAGAGAACTGCTCCAGAAGAGCCCTGTCAACAGTAAGATGTTAAACCATCATACATGAACACATCAGGATAAATACAGATTACAGATGACAACACCAACCCGACACAGAAGCAGTCAAAAACAAGACTCCCATCCATGGACTGCTCACACAGATCCTCTCTGCGCTGGATTTTAGAAAGAAATTATCAAACAAAGAAGGTTTTTCTGCTTTCAATTCAAGACTCCAGTATGACTAACTGTCCATTAACATTCCAATGAACATGTCAAATTATGGCTAGATTGTGATATTTTAATTGCTTCCCTTTGGAAACTTCCAACTGCTACTGTCACCTAAAAGGAGTGAGTTTGAACCCTTTATCTAGTTTCTAATTGGTTAAAACAAATGAGGTTAGGAATCATGCAATACACAGGGCACACATATACATACACATTATGATACATGCCGGGTTTCCCAAAATTCACACAAATACACCTTGTTCCCAAGAGTACATGGTGTAAACATCAGATATTGACTGGTGTCACAGTTGAAGTATTTGAGCCATTCCCATCTACACTGAGCCAACCTTCACCCAATTTCAACATTAACTACTACCTGCTTTACAGTGTTGTGTTGCCATATCTCACTTGAAAAATGAAGAAGACTGAAAAAAGAAGTGGACTTCTTTATTTATTTATTTTTGATTACGTTTAGATTATTTGATCTAAACTCATTTATCACATTGATTTAAATCAGAGAACCTTGTACCACAGTGATATAAAAATACCATGGTAAGAAAAGATATCCCATTTGTTGTTATTATCAATTATGAAGTGCATTAAACATTACATTATGTCGAAGATTTCCCAAACTGGGGTTGCGCAAAGGTAATTTATGGGATTTGTAAGTTTAATAAAAAGCTAAAATGAATGTTTAAATGAAAAAATAAAATCATTCACAAAATAAAAGTGCTCAAAATAAAACTCTTACTAGAAGATGAAATATTTTTGGTTTACCTTCATATGACCATTAACCAACATCAGAGAATGGTGAACATTTGCATGGGTTACTCTTTACTTGTTAACTTATTACCTTAAATCTCAGAGGAGGTACTATATAGTAAATATATTAAGGGGAAACAGGTTATTCTGATAGAAGACGTTTGGGAATCCCTGTATTACATGTAATAAAGGAAATAATGTGGATTCGATGGGCTGCTTTGGAATGTGTTTGAAAAACACAAAAGCCTTCCCAAGATACATTGTAGTTGTTACTTGGTTACATAACCTGAAATAAAAAAAGGGATGTGTGTTCATCAGTAGTTGGATGCAATGTTGAAACGTTGAGGGAAAACACTTTTTAAAACTGAAATGATTTCTGTAAATCCAGTTGGTCGAATACTGTGTGGGCCTCTAAATTTTCTTTGTAATTACAAAGCCACTAAAGTGATTGGTCTTTGTGTAAAAGACCACAAAACTGGAGGACTTTTTTCACTTTACATAACCAGTATGGCAATTTTAGAAATTAAAAATCAAAACTGAAAAAGAGATGAATCGGGGAGAAAATTATCCATTATTATTGTTATGGTGTGAATAATTTGGTAATCATGTAATCAATAAAAAAGTAACTTCTGATTACGAGTATTTTAAAAATGTAATATAATCTAATTACAAGTTCATTAATTTTTGGAATCTGATAACATAATCATAATAATCTATATAATAATAAAATATATTTATGCGTGTTTAATCCTAAAAGGCATTTACAGCGTTTGACCATCACAGGTGAATCATTTTACGGAGCAATCGGTTCCATTTAAATCGGAGCTTACTGCGAAAAGCTTCGTTTCTCTAATCAGCACAACAGCAGTCACGCTACCTGTTTACCTGGTGTTTCTCCACTGATGCGCAGCAGAGGGCGACTGTTAACTGATTGTTAATGCAGCGAAAGGAGCGCTGATATAACGTGCATTATATTGGGCAATCATTTATTTATATTTATTTCTAGTTAGCCATTGGACAGAAAGGGGGAAGAAGAAACAGAAATATCACAGGCAAAATATGAAATACTTATAGTGACCTGATTTATCCAAAAATTCATGAGACCAAAAAAAATAAAAAAAAAAGAGATATATCATTATTTTTCGAAAAAATTCGCAATGGAAAAAGTTCAAAGTTTCCATAATGTAATGATTAAAATTAAATTCAGATATTGCACAGGCCCAATCTGAAATATTTCAGGTCTTTTATTGTTTTAATACTGATGATCTAAAAAAATTAGCATATCATGAAAAGGTTCTCTAAACGAGCTATTAACCTTATCATCTGAATCAACTAATTAACGCTAAACACCTGCAAAAGATTCCTGAGGCTTTTAAAAACGCCCAGCCTGGTTCATTACTCAAAAACCGCAATCATGGGTAAGACTGCCGACCTGACTGCTGTCCAGAAGGCCATCATTGACACCCTCAAGCGAGAGGGTAAGACACAGAAAGAAATTTCTGAACGAATAGGCTGTTCCCAGAGTGCTGTATCAAAGGCACCTCAGTGGGAAGTCTGTGGGGAAGAAAAAGTGTGGCAAATAAAAAAACGCTGCACAACGAGAAGAGGTGACCGGACCCTGAGGAAGATTGTGGAGAAGGACCGATTCCAGACCTTGGGGGACCTGCGGGAAGCAGTGGACTGAGTCTGGAGTAGAAACATCCAGAGCCACCGTGCACAGGCGTGTGCTTTTGAACCAGAAACAGCGGCAGAAGCGCCTGACCTGGGCTACAGAGAAGCAGCACTGGACTGTTGCTCAGTGGTCCAAAAGTACTTTTTCGGATGAAAGCAAAATTTTGCATGTCATTCGGAAATCAAGGTGCCAGAGTCTGGAGGAAGACTGGGGAGAAGGAAATGCCAAAATGCCTGAAGTCCAGTGTCAAGTACCCACAGTCAGTGATGGTCTGGGGGTGCCATGTCAGCTGCTGGTGTTGGGTCCACTGTGTTTTATCAAGGGGCAGGGTCAATGCAGCTAGCTATCAGGAGATTTTGGAGCACTTCATGCTTCCATCTGCTGAAAAGCTTTATGGAGATGAAGATTTCGATTTTTCAGCACGACCTGGCACCTGCTCACAGTGCCAAAACCACTGGTAAATGGTTTTACTGACCATGGTATTACTGTGCTCAATTGGCCTGCCAACTCTCCTGACCTGAACCCCATAGAGAATCTGTGGGATATTGTGAAGAGAAAGTTGAGAGACGCAAACCCAACCCTGGAGGAGCGGAAGGCGCTAAGCGAAGCGCCCGGGGCCGCCAGAAAACACCTCCAGCAGTGCCCACAGGCGGCTTGCCGCCATGACACGCCGCATGGGAAGCAGGCAGGGCTGGCAAAAGGAGCCCGCCAAGGAGGAGGCAGAACGGGAACAGAAGGAGGGGAAGGTTACGGGGGGTGAAGAAAACAACGGTGTTCGTTCTAGTGGGCGGAGGAAAGAGCGAATGTGGTGGAGAGGGAAGGGGGGTGGTCAGGAGCGGTAAGTGCCAAAAAAAGCATTGAGAAAACAAGAAAACCGGAAATATTTTCAAAAGTGGGTGCAAGGAATCGAAAAATAGA
Source organism: Cyprinus carpio (assembly GCF_018340385.1). Lineage (NCBI taxonomy): Eukaryota > Metazoa > Chordata > Actinopteri > Cypriniformes > Cyprinidae > Cyprinus > Cyprinus carpio. The sequence continues at coordinate 29,201,891 of NC_056598.1, forward strand.
GGAAAAGTTTAAGTGGATTCATTACATTATGAAAATATGAACCATGGTTGGCTCATAGGCTAAGTTTTGAGATAGGACCTGTTTGTATATATATATAATATAATATATATATACTATATATATATATATTATATATTATATTATAGTCTTCAAAAAATAACAGAACTGATTATTATTATTATTATTATATTATTAGTATTTTTATTATTTTATTATTATCAGGTTAACATGCCATTAAAAGCCCATTATTCAATGGCAAGCCACTTGAGGTGTTATTGATTTAATGAAGGGTTATTTTTTTTTTTTTTTGTTTTTTTTTTGAATAATCTTCTTTTTCTTACACAAAACTATAACAGGTTGTGTTTTACGATGCTCCCTATTTACAACAAATAAGAGGAGAAGCAGAGGCAAATGGTATATTCATGTTAGTTTTTCATATCCAAATGGTGCATTTTATACATAAAAGTATACAGGTCAAAAAGGTGAAAGCAGGTGAAATGTTTACCAAGAAAGTGAACGTTATTTCTATAGATAAGCATAAACTTTGGCATTAGTTATTCATTCTTGAACTCATTTTGCACCCACGTATTTCAGGGACACATGAAGTGGCACCTGAATGACACCCGTCAGGCACAATGTAGGGTTTTAATAGTTCACGTGTTGACAAAACAGATTCAGTGTGCATTGCTGTCATTAACATGAAAAGAAAAGCGTGATGAAAAGCAGTATTTCATGTCATCCTATCAAGACCTTTCACACCCGCTTTTGATTAATCATAACACAACTGAACACTGTGACAAATTTCTCGCTTTCATTTTGATTCACTGTAATGTGATGAAAAATTACAGCGCACAGAAGTAATGAAAAAACATGATGTCACGCTCACCTCTCTATACGTTGATCAGCGGAGCCCTGCAGTGGTACTATAAAGAAACACATCCAGATCTGATCTGGCAAGCTGTGGATATTTAATGACAATTTTCAATTGAGCAAACTAAAGATCCAGATGCGCAGATCTTCCACAAGAAACAGTACGTTCCTTGGCCCTGTGTTTAAACACGCCAAAAATCTCTTGTGCAACATTTCTTTTATCAAGCAAGTTTGGTCGAAGGAAATAATACTTTTATTCAGCAAGGATGCATTAAAGTGATCGAAAGTGACAGTAAAAGCCAAAGTTTTCATTTCAAAGAAGTGCTGTTCTTTTGAACTTCTATCATCTCGAAGGAATCCTGACAAAGCAAACACGCCACAACTGTTGTCAAGGGGATTTGATAATAATCAGAACATGTTTCTTAAGCAGCAAGTCATCATATTAGAATTGATTTCTGAAGATCAATGTGACAGTAAAGACTGAAGGAATTGATGCCCGAAAAAAATTCAGCATGCGCATCACAGGCATAATTACATTTTTGCAACATACTCTTAAAAATAAAGGTGCTTCTCAGAAGCCATGGTTCTGTAAGAAACTTTGACTGAAAGTTCTTTGTGGAACCAAATGTGGTCTTCTGGTGGCTTCGCTGTTATTTTAAAGAGTGTATTCAGAACAAAATAATAATCTTGCTTCTATATAGGTACAGGCTGAAACCTGCTTCATGATCCCTGGAGATGCTGTCAAGTGTGTTTAAAAATTATTTGTAATTAATTATGGGAGTACCAATGATTATAATTTCTGCTGCAAAATTGGTTCTTTATGACCTGCAAACAGGTATTAAATTAAAGGATTTTCACCCTATTAGCAAAGGATTATACATCTTGTCTTAAAGCTTACGTACCAAACTGCCGCCTCCTCAAAGCACATGCTTTTTATCAGTTTTAAACCACAGCACATTTTTCTGGCATTGAGATTGCTACCCACAGATCTTGGAGTTCCCCAGATACTTCCCTCGCCAGATACACAAACGACAAATATGGATATATAGACTATAAAAAAATAACGAGCAATTGCAAGTTTTATTGTGTGAAAAATTGAACAGTCATGATATTGATGTTAAAAGTCTATATATTTAATGTTCATATCAAAGTCCTCATGGGTTTCATCTCTTACTTATTCGTCGTCTGTTTGCATACTGATCGGGAAAATGAAAGTCAAGTCATATTTCCTGATTACAAAGAACCAATCCTATTGCACTGTGTGGAAACACTCTTAAAAGGTGCTAAAAAAGGTTCTTCACAGCGATGCCATAGAAGAAGCATTTTTGGGTCCACAAAGAAACATTCAGTCAAAGGTTCTTTTAAAGAACCACCTCTTTCTTACCCTTTTTATAAGCTGATGAAAAGAAGCTTTTTGTGAAACTGAAAGGTTCTTCAGATGTTAAAGGTTCTTCAGGGAACCATTTTAGACAAAAAGGTTCTTCTATGGCATCGTGAAGCACCTTTATTTTTTAAGGGTGTAACTGAAACAATACAGCATATATCAAAGTGTGTCAATGACTCTCTATAGCATTTAATGCATAAATCTAATAATTGATGCATTGATGTATTTATTTGTCTGGTATACAAAAATAGAGAATGTTAGCACTACAAGGATTTTTGTAATAGCAAAGTTAAAAAATAATGAGCTTTGTATATAAAGATTTGAGCTTAGGGTGCTTGAACTGATAAAATAATGCAATTACATTTATGTATTTGGCAGATGCTTTTTATTCAAAGCAACTTATACTGCATTCCAAGGTATACCGTTTTAGCATTTCATGCATTATCAAACCCATGACCTTGCAGCTGTATGAATTATGAAATGCACTGTATATGCGTGCAATATAAAATGCTTTGAATAAAAGCATCTTTCAAATGTAAATAAAAGTTTCCTGTAAGACCTGAAAATAACGTAAGCACGAGAATGGCTCTTTGCAACAGTAGCAACACTTTACTTTACTAGTTTGTCAAGCCTCCCTAATATGTTCAGAAAGTATTGTATTGGGCTAAGGAGGTGTTCAGGGAAAATTGTTTTTGTGTGTCTCTTTTTGGGACCCTTTTCATCCAAAATGTTTCGCCAACCTTGGAGACTAATCATGTTCCTCATAGTTGCATGAGGGAAAGTGTGCTTGTGTAGTCCTGCATGTTAAAGCTGAGTTACAACATGTTCAGGACTGAGTCGCCTTAAATGGAAACATCTTTGAAGAGGAAATCTATCCCTCTGAGCTATGCAAGCGTTCCTGAAACCTCCAATAGCAACGATAACAGTTGTCTCTGATTAAACCGAACAATGGAGAAGTATTGTGGTTCCTGAGCAAAATGAGCATTGAATGTTGTTTTTACATTTGTGCCTCAATATATAACCTGACCCATATATTTGGATGCTGTGTGCTTTCCTAATATTTAGCATTATTAGCTCTGAAAAGATGAGCTCACTGTGGCACCTGAATCAGTTTTTATGCATTTTAATCCCTGATGATAATATTCCCCTGAGGGTCCGATCACCTGCAGGGCAGGGATGCTTTTAAGGAGGATAGTAAAATAATACTTTCTCCTGCACTTATGGAAATTAACCATGGTTTTACTACAAATGATACCAAGATATATTGTAGACCATGGTAACCACAAATTAAACACTCTAACCATAATTAATCATTATATTTAGTAAAATGGTGGTTTATAAAAATGGTAATCAATCTGCCAAAAAAAGAACAACAAAAAACACTAGTATTTTTCAATATTAATAAAACCATGGTTAATTTTTTGACAAGGAATATGTTTTCAATATTCAGATGCACACATTTTAGGCATCATATATTGCATTGTTATTGTATATTTTTTTGTTGTAGCAGTCCCTTTTTTACCCGGCTTTCAGATCTCTGTTTTTTTTTCATCGTGAAAGTTAAGATGAATTGCAGTTCTTTAAGTGAATCAGCCAATGCGTTTCTACCAGTAAGTAACCAGCTCTGTCAGTGTACTCTCTCTTGTTCTTTTAGTGAAGCGCGAGTGGGCTCAGTGAAGGAGCTCGTCAAACAGGAACTTTGAATCTTATGAATTTTGAAGGCTGATTCAGATCTAGTTTAAAGGAGTCATTTGTTCGTGATTTGACCTACTACAACATGGTTTTGCGTAGACTCGGGTCTAAAAAGAACTAGCGTAGAAGAGTCTCATTTGGTATTTAAGCTAGCACTACACCTAGATGCATTCTGTGTTGTTTAATTTTGCTAAAAAAAAGGTTGCGCTGAATGTTTTAATAAATAAATGTATATAAATTTAGATACTAGTCACGTAGTAGCCTGCGTATGTTGCTGATTTCACTAAAAAAAGGTTGCACTGAATCTTTTCACTTCACTAAAAAGAACCGGATTATAGAAGTCATTTGTTTGTATGTTTAACTACACTAGTCACAAAAATACACATGTTGTTCATTCACTAAAATAACGCAATTTATTAGAGTCATTTTTCTGAATGGGATAACACACTCACTAAAAGAACATGAGAGTCATTTGTTTGTGAACTGAACTAGAAGGAAAAGATCACATAATGAAAATACTTAAAAAGTAAAGACCTGACTTGGTGTGTTAATGCTTTCAGTCCTCAGGGCTTTTGTGCTTCTCATTTCAGGGAAAGGATAGACAAAGCTAAACTGTTTTCCCTCACCTCCATGCAGGGATGCCACATACATCCACTTACCAGGGTAGGATACCTACGTTTTTACGTGCCCTCCTCACAATTGTTCTTTTCCAACCTTGCGGTGGGGCCTGGGCACAACGGATAATTTTTGGATATTTTTTGCCTCAAAGGCAGAGTGAACTGTAGCAACTTGAAAAAAACAATTTATTCAGGAAGTCGAGCCACTTTATAAAGATGAGATGGCTATCTGAGCAGACATGCTATGCGCTCCTTCTCTGCACCTCACTGTGCACCATCAGCGAGGAAGAGGTAAGGAAAAAATGCTACGTTTAAAGGGTGCAAAAATGGGGACATTCACGAATCACGCGTTACCACTATGAAATGAGAACTTGAAACTCCAGAGCGGGAAGTAGCACAGCAGCATGCTGGAACCCCGCAGAAGAGGCAGATATTAATAGACAGGCGTGTCTAAGGCGTTTCACGCATTAGGGCCGTGACAAGCACTAGTGATGCTTTCTTTGCATTGTAGAGTTTGGCACGTCGCTTCACTAAGGAAAACAATAGCAATGCATTATGTTTTTGGAGATTTTGCCATAGTACACAGAAACGGTGAGCAGCAGCGAATTGGGTTACAATACTGTGGCACATTTGTATAAGCGTCAAAACTACGTTTTTTTTTTGTTTTCTAGCGCATCTTATAGGAAATGCGACATTCATTATAGGATATTTAAGGGCAGTCTGTGTTCACACGAGCCATAGGCTCTAATTCTCTGGCTGGGCTTTTTATTGACACCCTGTTGTTATTGCACAAGCAACTGCTTTCCTGTTTCACAACGGAAAGGGAAAGTAGGTTACAACGCAGTAAAAACCATATTAAATATAGTCTGCAAGAATGGATTAATTGGATTTACTACTGTCACGTTGTTCTCAGACAACATGTAACTGTCAAAATCCTAATTAGCCTTGCATCAAATTTCATGTAGATGCTTGGTATGAACTCAAAAAAGCATCACGCCTCAAATTTCTTCTAAAATCAACAGGATCTAAATTAATTTTAATAGGAGGACACGGATTTGTGTTCTAATCGTGGTCAGTCAGAAACCATCTGAGACTTACCCGTAAACGAAGCAAGATAGGCAAATGGTGTTACCCGCCCTGCCTCACAACATGGCAATGCATCACTTAAAAAGAATAAATCCAGTTATTTTCAAACATCTTTTATTTTTGATATACAAGAAAACAACTGCAGGAGTAAAGAACCCAAAGAGCTCTATGATCCTGGTTCGGGTCAAAAACAGTGGTCCGAAAGATAAAAGACTTGCATACATTTATAGCGGTTAATTTATGGAAAAAAAATAAGATGGCATTTATGAAAAGAGATCTATGGGAGTATTCATTCTATCAAATAACTATAAAATAATCACTCGCGTAAGGTCAGATGCCATTAAGCAAAATGGAACGAAATCGTAATATAGCAAAGCATTTTAGCACTATCTATACAAACTCAAAAATCACGAATGGTGGTGCGTCAGCAGGATATAAACATCATAAGGATTCGAATGGATCTGCTTTGCTCTGCAAAGAACCTTCCCACCCACACAAGTTCTAGAGGATCTAATAGAAGTATTTTTATCGCACACAGACTGACCTAGCTTTCCTTGATACTGGTAAGGGGCAAAAGCATGTACAAATCAAAAGCTGTGAGGGCGGAAGAGAAAGTTAATAATACAGTAGGGCTTAATACGAACCGGCTGAAAGGGGAACATTACTACACATGAGCTCGTTGTTGCCCAAACCTAGATGAACTGCCATGTACTTCAGTCACTGTTACAAGCATCACGGAGCATGCATATGTCGCGGTTAATGACTTGCCGCGGAGGAACAAAAGCAGAAGACAATTTAAATAAACACTTTATTAAAATACCTGAAAACGAACCAGTAAAAAGCAATTTTAAATGTATTGTAATTAAAATGCGGTTCACATGAGGAACACACTAACTTAAGACAGAGGGGCGTTGAGTGGGCACTGATTTAGTACGAGGCAGAGGCGCCATATATATTGCTACGAAGTAATTTCCCAGTACTTCGGCGCTAGCAGTAGGCGCTCTTTTACCGGGTAATATTTCGTCATCGCGCACCGGCGCGCGGGGTGCTGGGCCGACTACGCAGGTGTTCTATTCATACGCTTTTATTTTTGGGGACCGTCCCTGGCTGGCGGGGGGTTCATACTACCCATCGCTCATCTCCCACCTTAAACGCACACGTCGAAACAGGGGGGACAGAGGCGCCCCAACAACACGGGGGAGACACGCAGCCGTCGTCCTCACACACAGTGTGTACACAGTCAGTCGGAAAAGAACCGGAGATGATTACTGAAGAATGGCAAACAACAAAAGACCCCACGGGGAGTGCTTGTGTGAGGAGATCTATCAATATACGCCCAGAATATAGCACTTAAACGAACGGTACAAAATACATTTTTAGCGGCTCAGACACCGGCGTGCCAGACCAGGCGAAAAAGTTCAGAACGACGGTCACCAAGGACAAGGATAAATTTTGTAGTGCGCATGCATCACACACCCCGCATTTGCGCATGTGGCTGTGCATCAGGACCCCCCCATGCACTAAACAGGTGCATATAATACTGTTTGTGGGCTTATGATGCAGGGCAGCTCACCAAGGTTTTAACAGGCAGAGTTGAGAAAGTGTCTACAACAGGCAGGCACGTGTGAGAGGGAAAATAATGGGCCCTCCCCTGCCGCGATTCGGAGGCATTTAACCCGTGCAGATCGTCTGTGCGAGTTGACGGCGCCCAAAAGTCCCTGGAAACAGACAACTGCCACCGTGAGTCATAATAGCAGGCTAGGGTGTGAAACACGTCAGGAAGTACTGAGATGCAGGCAAGTTCAATCCATGCTGAATATGTGGGGCGCCGAGTCGTATATCGCCGAAACTCGGCAGAAGAAAAGAATGTTATTCGGCGCAAGAACACAAAAAGGAGATCAACCAGGCTGAAGACTCACTGCTAGCTGTTTTTCCTAGTGCACTCCCCCTTTCGCAACTCCTCCCCTCAGAGCTGGTCCATCTGGGCTTATAACAGCCGCGCGCTGAAGTGTCGGTACTGGGCACAACAAAAATAGATGATTTACTAAGCGGATGCATGTGTCAAAATCAGGCGTGCGGTTTGATAGAAACTTATGAATTAAATATTTATCGCAATCACACAGAGCTGGCCATTTTTCATTGGTTAAGCCTATTCTTAAGCTGATATTGAAGAGGAAAAAACAATTAAAATCCATTTATCAGTCAAACTGGGGGGCAGGCATGATCGCAATATAATGTGCGTATTTTGAATTATATTTTATTTAGCAATCTATTGTTTTTCCAGTTTTAATTTTGCTATTGTAGTTTTATGTAATAAGTTTTATTTTTATATTTTTTTCATTAAAGCTAGTCATGGCACTTAGTATTTATATTGCGTTATTTGCGGTTTAGTATCTACTTGAACGAATAATTAAAATCTGAAATGTCGGCTAATCTGAGAAAAAACTAAGTTTAACATATTTTTTTAATTTATTTTCAGTTAGATGTGTTATTTTTTTATTGGAATACTTATACATTTTTTTTTTAAAAGATATTTATGCGGTTTAGTTTTGCGATGACCTATACTCCCTGACTGTGAGTAGATATTGATAGTCAATAATGTTGATAAATGACTTAAATTAAAAAATAGTTTATAGTGAAATAGTTACATTTCAAAATATAACAAACTTAGGCAGCACGACTTCCGCTTTATACAAATAGGCTTTTGTTTATGTTTGTCTCTAACTTCCCGCATGGATTGTCACGTAATCAGACCAGCCTTTTCTTTCCTGGGGTCGTGTGGGGTCTAGTATCATACGCCTACGGACAGTTTCAATGGCTGAACTGTGTGAGAGACCATGCATTCAACTATTTCTTAATTATTGCGAGTTTGGATAAATAGGTCAATATCACAAGACAAACCTGTATCTCTCCTCCTGTGTGGTTGCACATGCATGTAATGCAGTATTTAATTGCAATCACTTCATGCTGTGTTTGCATTCACGTCACATGGTCCTAAACAATTTAGGGCATTACACATCATCACTTCAGCATTACGGAAAAAAAATAAGACGCTTGTATACAGTAAAATATATATAATATATGAGCAAAACGAGGCTATAAAAATATTAATACGGTACTGTTAATGCCTTTTGTATAGTTTTCATTTCAGGTGGGTGCAGATTCTATTTATTTTCATAGCCTCAATCATCCCATATGTCTCAATTAACCATATAAAAAATGTGGATTTGCTCTCACAACAGGTGCTTGGTATGTGGCAGCCATCCTATCTCAGGCTCTTGTTTCTCTCTGCTAGCTGATCACTTTGTCTTCACGTTCCTAATGGATGATGGCTGTGTGTTCGTCATAGGCCTTCTAGGCATACTTGCACGACTGCATGTCGGCTCATTAAGTCACGCACCTACGGCGGTACAGGACATACTTACACCGGATCCTTGGCATAAAAACACAGGCATAGCATCGATGAATCATACAATACCATAAACTATTTTTAGCACAGTCATTACCTCGTCAAATTAGCAATGGATCTGCATTTTAAAGTATGCAAATGGCGACCGTACACGAACACGGTGGGGCTTAGTTACTATGAAAAGCTGGGGGCTACAGGCGAGAGCCATTAGAAATGAAACGAATTGCAATAACTAGTGCAATAGTATGCACACATCTACTGATGAAGAAACGTACAAAACGTTTAAGTGACCTTCTTTTTACGACTTTTAATAAGTATGGAACATGACACACTGGCGCTTGGTACTTTTTACGCTTTTTTATTATTTCTTCTTATATTTTGCTTTCACATATTTCTAGTCATATAATTTTTGCGTTATATTTTCATAAACGTGAAGATGATAACTGGGGGTAGATCTAAATCAATATTTCGGCTTTTGTTACTTAGCAGGGTTTTCTTATGTGGCAATATCGAAAATAGTTATGAGCAGATGCTGTTAAATCATAGATCGTTAAGAATAATATACACATCGTACCATATGCCTTAGAAATAATATGGCACCATTCTTGCTAAAGAAATGTTTACGGATCTAACTTTACATTGCATGAGTGATTTTTATTTTAACGATTTAAACAACCATTCAACCATGTCTAACGTTGAATTGGCTGCAACCAATAAATATCATTCATTGGAATTCATTCTCAACATTCCTATTATCCGTTTTATGAAATTAATTTGAATAGAGGCACAGTAGGCAAACAGCCGCTATGTAGCAATTGCATGGATTTTAGGAAATTTATAAAAATGCATTAAATTTGTTGTCTTCAGTGTTCGATCTAGGGAGCAGGGAAGCGTGCACACTAACTTATGCTATATAGCCCAAATCTACTATTGTGCAATGTGTTCGCTGAGTATATTTTCCTTAAACTTCAACCTTGGCAAAAATACAATCATAACTTTGTTGTTTTTACAACCTTGTTCGCAAGTGGTGAGTTATAGTATCGTCGCCAGAAAGACGACGAAGTAATAGTGACGCGTTGACCCAGGCATGATTCACTCCCAGTGTCCCTCTACTGTTTTTGAAAACGAGACAGGAAATCCATGAACACGGCTGTCAGTCCAGATACTGGCTCAGCTAACACATGACACACTAGCAAGAGATGGCCTTATGATATGCTGCTCCATAACGTCCTATACAAAAGGTCACCGAAGGTGCTTATTTCCAACGCAATTAGCCTGCATTTATCGCATTCTCTTGACTGCCTCGTACCATCAGTAACATATTAGAAAGCTCTTTGTGTTGGCAAAATCAGTTAAAATTACGACAGACAAAACTGCAACATAAATACAACCTACACATTTTATGAGAAGAAACGATCAAGGACAAAACTGAATTCAAGCTTTGTTCTGAACGACATTAACCTTAAGTTATCTTTAGTAAATCAATAATGAATATTGACTGGTGTTAGAATTCTTTTCCGGTCACTCAAAAGCATGCAGTAAAACTGCAGTAATCACTATGTTAAATTTACTCTGAAACCCAACAGGTGAAGGTCAGCGTTTCAAAGAAAAAACAAAAATTGTAAAGTTTTGCATCATTAAAGAGTTTAGATTTTTAAAGGATTGCCGCTAAACATTAGATGCTGTAAAATGATGTTGTTTTCATATTAGACCGCTCACCTTGTTTGTCTAGAAAAGCGTAGTTTCTTCCCAGTACCAGGATTCTGTGCAGGTTTCTCAGCTGCACTGATTTATAATGGGCCCAACCCTGATACCAGAGCCAAGTGAAGCCACATCCCTCAGGAGGAAATCATGACAATATAAGATCAGCTTTCATGGTTGGTTAAATGAAAACCACAGTAACCGATTTGTCTATCAGAATTAACTAACACCATTAACTCATACATAAATAAACAAAACATCACCCTCAGGCCATCCAAGATGTAGCTTAAAATGTCCTCACCCTCAGGCCATCCAAGATGTAGATGAGTTTGTTTCTTCATCAGATTTGGAGAAATGTAGCATTGCATCACTTGCTCACCAATGGATGCTCTGCAGTGAATGGGCGCCGTCAGAATGAGAGTCCAAACAATATTATTGGCTATTTTTATTCCAAAAAGAATGAAAAGTACAGCTGAAATGGACAACTGTAGTTCATGCATGATCTTCTGAGCCTTCAGAAGCCACGTGATAGCTTTGTGTAAGGATCAGATCATATTTGAGACATGAAAATGTTTTATTACGCCAATTAAATCTGTCACAGTAATAATGCATTAAAGTATGTATAAATTGCACACAGTATTAATCATAAGAAAGTGAATGCAAAAATATTGAGTACCCTAGCTGTTTTGGGTTGTATCACATAAGCACAGGTAAAAACATTCATTTTCCTGTATAAGCATAGTATTTTTATTTTTTTTTGGCTTGCATAGTGCAACAAAGTGCCTAATTTGATGATGATCATTCAGTTCTTGCCAGATATTATATAAAGAAAAAAATCTGAAACACAATTATGGCACAAATTCGGGCCTTGCAGCGTTTTACGAAATGTAAGCCAAACGCAGGGCTGTTTAAACTTGACTCGTGTTGAATGAGACTTTTAGCATTTTGCAATTACACAAAAAAAACGAGGTGACAGGAGAATGTGCATCAGATTTCGACCTCCAAAGAAACAAGCATACTTCAGCTTAAATGCACAGATGTTGTAGCATATCATGTTTCCTATAAGAACCTTCTGGCGTGGCATCTCAGTGAGCGACATTTCACTTTCTGATGGTCAGGTTGCTGTTATGTAAGCTTCTTCTGTTTTTCTAAGCAGAAATTTCAATGTGAAAAGGGAACCTGTCAAAGAGTTTCATGGAAATTCAGAGCATGTATAAATTCTACAGCTGAGGGTCTGTTCACCTTTATAAGTTACTTGTATATTTGCTCATTTTTACTTCATATGAATTCAATCAAATCCTAACGTCAGGAGTAATTTAAAACTCATAAAATTTCCACGAATATTATATTTATTTATACAGTTACCTTTAGTAAAAAAAAAAAAACACAGTTATCTCCTTCGTTACCGTTTTTTATTTTTTTTTTAGGATTTTTCATTGATATCCAATAGCCACAACTGATCATAATAGAATGAAGAGCAAAAACAAAGACTGTAAGAATATAGCCTGTTTGTTAACAAGTGCAAATAACGAGAAGCAAATCCTAATGGATATTGAGAGTATTCCGACAATGACAGCTGAACCTGCCACTTGAGGAGTTTCTTTTTATATGTATTTCATAGTGAGTCTAGGTTTAGTCTTTTTTGCCGCGCTGACGGATTACAATTTAATTTGTTAGAACGGTGTCGTCTGAAAGATTCATTAGATGTATTTTAACTTCTGATTCTTTTGCGTCTTTAGAAACGAGTCATACAGAGAATCAATTCATTAGATGTCGTATTGTTTCGTGAATCGATCTACACAGGGTCACGTCACACAGGTCGGGAGGTTGTAGATGTATTGGGGGGGTGGCGCCTGTGTGAGGTCACGTTTTGCTTGAGTTAGAATGAAATGTATTTTTACCTTACTCATAACATGTTCAAGCAAATGTCTCATTTTATTATTCTGGGGGTCTTGTATGCTCCATCATACCCCGAATGGCCGCCGTCAATGAACTCTTTGCTGTGCGTTTCGGGCGCCGCGTACACTCAGAAGTTTGAATTATGAGTATATAGGGGCATAGAATCTCATTTTTCAAAAAAAAGTAACTTCTTCCTACTTCGCAATAACATTAATTGGATAGGGACCTGGAGTGGTGTGTAATGCTTGTGGATAATTGTGATGTTTTTATCAGCTTTTTGGACTCTGCCCGGCCCCCAGATCAATGCCACTGTGAGCAATAAAAAAAACGCTTTTCTCCAAAAATCTGTCCCTAACGTCCCATATTAAACATGTTTTCACAGTTTGATACGCGACATGCAAATGTTTCTAGAATCCATCTTATATACGGTTTTGATGATGAGTGCTAGCGATTTGTTAAGCATCAGGGTTTCAAGCGCCCCCATAAAACATTACAAAACAACAAACTACAGTGCACCAGTAAAATGAAGAAAAAAGCACTACATTTGATGGCAGATTTACCTTTAAGCGATTCTATACCGACTTCATTATGAGGCAGGCATATTTGAAGGCATTTGGCCGGCAAGCCAGTACCAAAAATAACTTGAAGAAAAACATTCAGGTGTCTGCCAGTCCATAGGATTTAAAAAGTGAGAACAGAATTGAATTGGAGCGTTTATTTCCCAAGCTGTTCTCTAATCTCTAGTTTGTGAGTCATGTTTCAACACAGCTGTTGATTGAATCATATTTCAAAACTCTTCTGTCACCAGAACATTAAATCCTGTATATCTAAATGTGTTGTGGGCCCTTCGAGCCCCTTGTTTCCATTTCAGAGTTGTCTTGAGGACGCCAGAGCTTGATGTGGGAATGTGGGATCTGTAAGTGGGACCAATGTGAGAGCGTGGGTCACGGGGGGGGGGGTATGATGTCTCGTTTTTCTATCTGATCCATAGCAAGATAGCTGAATCTGGTTTACTTTTGTTTGTTTCTCACGGATTTAATGATTTCTTTTTCATTTCATTTTTGAAGTGTTATTTTGTGGGCTTTTTTGGTTTTAATGACAAGACCAACAATTATATATTATATATATATATAATATATATATATATCATTTAATAATCTATATTATATATATCTAATATTGCTATATACAACACACACCCATACATATATATTCATATATATGAAGCAGAAACAACTACTTTCAACATTGATATAATAAGAGATGTTTCTTGAGCCAGCAAATGTCAGTAAATATGAATGATTCTGAAGATTCATTGTGACAACTGGAAGATGGAGTAAGTAAATGATGCTTGAAAATACAGAGGTGCATCACAGGAATAAATAACATTTTAACAAAAAAAAAAAAAAAGTTATCAGCTCACTATTTATTTGGTAGTGTTGGCTCTTTTCTTATGTTCCGGGATGTCTCCAAAAAAGTTCAAAAGAAAACCCGACTAGCCAATTATAATTAAGACATTCTGTTTAAACACTTGGCGTTTCATCTTGGTCATAACAGTGTTGGCATCTCGGAGCGTTATTTTCCCGTCAGAGATCATCAGAGCCACAATCTGGATGGATTTAATGGCACTGATATCTAACGATTGCAAAAATGTGTTTTATCAAAAAGGACCTCCAGAAACCTGATGGTCTTATGCTGCCACCCGTAATTAGTTATGATGCGTTCTTTTCTTATGTGGTGAAAAAACAATATACACGCCATTGTCCTTCTCACACCATAATAATCTTGCCATGTTATGGCTAACTTTACAGCGAGGTTCATTTTCGGTGCAGTTTTGGGAGAAACTATAGATGTCATTAATCTGAGCGGATCAGATTTGCCTTGAGCATCTAGAGAATTCAAAGGGCTTCCCATCATCACTGCTCAAAACCCGCAATAAAACTTCAATCTGTCATAAAACATGAATTCATACAGCGTCTCCTGGAGACAGAGAGATGGAACAACAAGATATTCATTATTGCTTATAGGAGAAACACATCACAAATGAGATCTCTACTCTCTGAACATTTGATTTAGCTTTAGGGGAACAAACAGATTGTCATTGGAGCAGAGCCTCAAAAGTTACAACTTTGTACCTTATTTAAGTCAAGTCACATTAGTGCTTTTATTACAAGATGTTTCAAAGCAGCTTCACAGTAAGAAAAACATAATAATTATGCTTAATAATTAATTATGAACAACTTCAGTTTCCAGCTGGAAAGCCGTTTGCAGAGGAAACCTAGTGTCATTATTTAGCTTGATTTAGTAATGTTGTAAAGTTGAATTGACTAAAAATGAAATTCAGTTCAGCAGCTCTATCTATGTATTCTTAAAAGTGTCATAGTAATACCGGGATGATACATACTGTGCTAGTAATTTAGTACTTCTAAAAGTAAAATCCCGAAACGCTGAATAAAATAATGTGGCTTTCCATTGATGTATGGTTTGTTTGGAGGACAATATTTGTCATCTTGACTCTGAGGGTGCAAAATAATCTAAAATACTGAGAAATCACCTTTAAATGTGTTCAAATTCATTCTTAGCAATCCATATTACTAATAAATAAATTACGTTTTTATACATTTACGGTAGGAAATTTTACTAAATATATTCATTGGAACATGATCTTTACTTAAATATCCTAATGCTTTTGCCATAAAATAAAAAATCTATAATTTTGACCAATGCAATGTATTTTGGGCTATTGCTACAAAATATACCCCAGAGACTAAGACCTGCTTTGTGCTCCAGGGGACACATTTGAGGTTCACACTGATGACAAATAAATACAGAAATGACTGAATTCTAAAATAAATGGACACTTGTGCCCTTCTCAGATGTTTTTTCCCGAGAAAGACTTTTTTGTCTAAGTTTGCTGCCTCCACGTTCATTTTCTATCTCTATACTCTTTACTGTATGACAAACTATTGGTTCATTTTGTTTTAAAGAACAACA
Organism: Cyprinus carpio; assembly: GCF_018340385.1. Taxonomy (NCBI): domain Eukaryota; kingdom Metazoa; phylum Chordata; class Actinopteri; order Cypriniformes; family Cyprinidae; genus Cyprinus; species Cyprinus carpio. Next base: position 29,217,543 of record NC_056598.1, read on the forward strand.
TCTGAGAAAAGTTGATGCGTCCTCATAAAAATAATGAATTCAGTTTTGGCAGTGATGCCATGAAAGAAACATGTCAGTGAACATGTTAAAAGAACCCCTCTATTTTTTCTTCTTCTTTGATTCAAAGAACATTTGAACATCTAAAGATGCATCGGAACCTTTGGAATGAAAAGCTTCCACTGATGTTTGTGAATGATGGAACCGAAAAAGAATCTTGATTATGAAATACAGTTGAGAGTCCTTCCTGGCTATGAAAAGAGAACTGGAAATAAAAGACAATTAAAATAACAATAAGCATCAGTTTTATAAATTTTCAATTTCACTTCAGACTGCAAAATACATTGAAAGCTATTCTTCCTTAGTTCACTGATGATATAACATTAATATATCTCATTGCATATGTAGTGTCAGGTCTACTGTTAACATGTGCTTGTGTACAAAATGAAGCTCTTTATCTCTACTGGCTAACAGGTACATAACATTCGGCACGGCGGGGAAATTAATCTAAATGTTTCTCTTAATGGATGCAGCTGAGCTGATATATGTGTCCACTATATAGGCAGACAACAAGACGTGTGACCTTATAGTCTACGAGTGACATAAAGCCGTTTCTGATATCTCACTTATATTGTACTTTGTTGTGACATCAGCAACTGAGAACCGAATCCTTAAAGGACAATGAACAAAGTTACCTCCCAGGAAAGATTCTAATCAATCACCTGTGGATTATAAAACAATGAGGATCTCTGTTAAATATCTGGCCGGAAATGAGGTTTGCAGAAGAGATGTGAATGAATGTATCACGGTACTCAACATGGTAATTCTTGGAAGAAGCTTGCGAAATATCACGTCAATAATAAAAAAATAATGCAGTGTTTTTTGTGTTCTGGTTTTTTGTTCTTGATAGAGTCTGGGATTTTCCATGTCCTAATTGTGCACACATTTCCGATCCATGATGATAAAAGTGTTCCTCTATACTTTTTGTGATATATCACACTTGACCAATGTGTTTTATTAGTCACTAAACATCCTTTTATGTGAGCCGCGCGCCAAAATCTTAATCTGGCATTATCTATTTTTATGTCTCTATATACAATCACATCCTGAATATCTCACAGTCTGGTATAGTCCTCAAACTCCTGCGTGCATCAAAATAAAAGTCATAAACATGTGGCAAACATGAAATGATGAAAATTCTTCACCTCTCGTTTAACTTGAAGCCTGAATGAGGATATTTTTTTTTCATTGGACCTTTCTTCTATACATCATAACAGTGTCCACGACTCATGCCATTACACAAAAATGGGATTTTAATTATCAAACACACACATAACCAATCCCTTCTTTTTTCCATATCTGGCTAATGGAATAGGTTGGGATACATTGAGGAATAACCCCAGTTTCTACATAGGATGCACGTTTAATGTACCTTCTTCTCATTCAGAGAAGACTCTAAATCGGTTCAATCACGTGCAGTATGACTTCCATGGGTATTCTTCTTCTTTTTCTTATTATTATTATTTTTGCGTTACTAAATTACTGACATTTGTCTGTCATTCTTCCATTCCTGTTCTAGGAGGTCTCTGTATTGCTGTCTGGTTTTGGCATGTGGTTACCATGGGTTTTGCCCGAGAGGCTCTTTTGTAAACCATTGTGAAAAGAAGATCCCACTCTATAAGACATTTTCTTCTCGGTTTATTTATACTATTCAGCACACGTGCAGGCCATTTAATAGTTTTAGCCCAAAGTTGATGGTAGGTCATGGTTCATGTGCACCATGGAGGAAAACGTCGTCATCGCAGAACAGGTAAGCTGACCTGAGCACAATTGTTGTAAATCAGAACTAATTGTTTTCCCTCTTCTTCTCAGGACTGCACCTGCAGCATTCTGCGTGCAGTTTCATGTACATACAGTACAGACCAAAAGTTGGAAACATTACTCTTTTTAATGTTTTTTGAAAGAAGTTTTTCTTCTGCTCATCAAGCCCTGCATTTATTTGATCAAAAAATACAGAAAAAACAGTAATATTGGTGAAATATATTACAACTTAAAATAATAGTTTTCTATGTGAATATACTTAAAAAAAAGTATTTATTCTCTGTGATGCAAAGCTGATTTTTCAGCATCATTACGTCCAGCCTTCAGTGTCACATGTCCCAAGGTAACATCCAGTCTATCACAATCTCAAGCCACCACATGATCCCATTCAGAAAATCATTCCTAATATTCTGATTTATTATGAGTGTTGGAAACAGTTCTGGCTGTCTAATATATTTGATCAATAAAATCGTGTTAAAAGAGAACTGCATTTTTATTCAAACAAAAAAAAAATCTAATAAATATATTTTCTTACTATCAACTTTTTATCAATTTAACACATCCGTGCTGAAATAAAAGGATATGATTTTATTTAAAATAAAAAGAAAGAAAAAAAAATGACTGACCCCAAACAGATTACTGACCAGTAGTGTTATAATTGCATCCTATTACAAAATATTTTATATTTTAAAAACATAGCTTCTTCTTTTTTTTTTTTTTTTTTTTTTGTACTTTTTATTCATCAAAGTATCCTAAAAGTATCACAGTGTTCTGAAAAAATATTAAGCAGCAGAACTGTTTCCAACTTTGGATAAAGATCATCCATCATATTAGAATGATTTCTAAAGGATCATGTGATAATGATCCTAAAATTCAGCTTTTGCATCACAGAAATAAAATGATAATTTAAAAGTCATAATAAATGTAAAAACAAGTATTTTTAGTTGTAATAATATTTTCACAATATTACTGCTTTTTCTGGTATTTTTGCATCAAATAAATGCAGGCTTGGAGTGAGCAGAAGAGACTTCTTTTCAAAACATTAAAAATAGTAATGTTTCCAAACTTTTGACCTGTACTGTATATAAACGAAAACACATCAAATACTTTAAATTTAACAGTTACTATAAACAATCAAATAAAATATCAAAATACTTTAATTTTAAAAATTAAAATGAAACAAACAGACCTATTTAAAAAAATGTAGCAAACCAAAGTGAAGTTCAGGCCAAACATCAAGTCTGTAGAGAGCTCATGAGAAAAACTTGACAAAACATCGCCATCTAGTGGTCATATTTCATTACTACCAAACAAATAGGAAATAAAAAAATAATACAGAAAAGTAATAGTTTTCCATTTATATCTACAAACTATTTATTAATTGTTTAAACACATGCATACATAAATAAAATAAAATAAACTATTAAATTAACAAAATTAGCAGAAGGCGAAAAAATATATAAATAAAAATTAATCAAAATTATTTTACACAACAAATAGTTCTGTAATAGAATAAAACAGAAAATAACAGTTGGCTAGTAATATATTACTAACATAATAAGTCATCATAATAATAATATCAATAAATAAAATAATTATAATACCTATTACATTAATACTTAGGCATTGTTAACATAAGATAATATTTTTATAATATTAATTTAGTATTGTTAGTGGATTGCAACAAGACACAGGTTTTATTAAATGAAAAAAAAAATCATGTTTTAATAGTAAAAATAACTATAATAACTATATTATATGTAGCCTAATTTTTTACGCAATGCAATATTAAGTCGTTTTTTATAATAATAATTAATAGTGTTAGTGAAAGAAACAGGACATAGGCCTACTGGAATATTTTATAAATAATAGCTAATAATCATATTTTAGAGTGAACTAGGTGTTAATATTACATTTATTCTTTTGCCCTTATTTACGTTATAATATTAGTTATATTAATTTTAGTTATAATAAACATTATAGATTATTTTTTGACAAGGTTCGTGTAAAAATGAAATGAAAAATTATATTCAAATGTGAATGTATTTCGAGGTGCAGCTGCGGTGCTCCAAAGAGTATAGAAGCCCAAGCGAACTAGTGCCGCGGGCATTGTGGGTGTGCTAGGAGAGAAAATGGCGGACTTGGGCGAACGAAGGTAGGCAACCGTGTTATGAATCCGCAAAAATGAGTCAAATAAAGCAAATAAACCGCCGCCATGAGCCGTACACGCCCACGTTAGCGGTCGGTGAGAGCGCCACGCGTGTTTGTGGACCCGCTCTGCGCGCTTCCGCGCTCCGCTCGGGAGTGTGTGTGACTGTTTTAGCTCCAGTTTTAGCCGATGATTGTGTTAGCTTCGAGGGAATAAGCAGCGCACTAACAGACGTGTTGTGTGTTTGTGTGTGTGTGTGTGGTGTGTGTGTGTGTGTGTGTGTGTGTGTGTGTGTGTTGTGTGCGTGTGTGTGTGTGTGTGTGTGTGTGTAGTGCAGCTAACGGACTGACCTCTTGTGGTTTCTCTTTTTGATTTTTTAGCGGGTGGAAAAACGCACGCGCTTCCCCCAGATGCTACGCATCCGCGCGCGCGCCGTGAAATAATAATTCATTCATGCGTATCATTACACGGGATTAAAAATGACGATTTTCTATGAGCATGCTACTGCTTTAAGGATTAACATGTGTATCTTAGCAAACAACAGTTCAGTATTTCAAAATATATGTAGCACAAAGTGTATTCGGTTTTCTGTATTATGCATCTACATTAGAATATGTAGTGCCTTTTTTATTCTAATCGTGGTTTATTGGCTTAGACGTCTGTCTTTATCTTGTCAGGATCAGTGATGTGTGCTGTTAGTGATATTTAATTAATTATCCTTCTTTATTGAGACAGTACAATGCTTAAAAATTAAACATACACTAAAACTAAACGAAAGCAAATGGTGGGTGGGGTGGTGAGTTTCGATATGATTTGGATGCATGGACTTTTTTGATGTTATTCCAGCAAAGCGAATCGATTTTGTAGTCGGAAGACGGAAGTCCCCGAGCAGGTGGCGGTGTTTTCATTCACGGGCAAGCCGGCTGTGGTTAGCCGCATCTGGCGGCTTGTGGCTTGGTTATTATACTACCGGGCTCCGATGCTTGTGCTAATGCAAGCCCGCGCACCCTCCTCCTGGCCGGAGTGAAAATGCAACCCATGCACACATGATCCCCCCCCCCCCCTTTAGGACTCTAACGTCCTCCAGTACAGCAGCCATCCTGAGTGGTGAGATCACCCATGACCTAATTACAGTGATGTGCACGGGTTAACAGTGCTGACTAGCGAGCCACCCAGATGACTCTGTGATTGGTTTTTGGGAAAGGAACGCAACTGTTTACAGACGCACGGGTGCTATTGCACTCTTTAGTGGTTTGCAATCATCTTAAACGGGCTTTGACTCATCCTTATGAATGATTGTTCTCCTATTAGCCGCCCGGTTTGTGTTGTTGTCAAAGGTCCTGCAGCTCTAAAAATACCAGACATTGTCAGCCAGAATAACGTGGCTTTGTTTATTTACGAAGCATGACGAATCATTGTTAAAGCCTTTTGAAATTGAGCACGAAGTGCTAGGGTTTTATTGTTTGGCTTGACAGTGAGATGAGAAATAAGATAACTTCTTCGACAACAATGTTGTTTTGGTTCGCCAGGAACTGGTTACTAACCCCACTTGATCAGATTACCAGAGGCTTGTGATGGCAAGGACACACTACAGGTTGAGGTTTAAAAACTAGTGGCTGGTTGATAGGGCTTTTCAATGCAATGCACAACATTAATAATGAATTTTTTTTTTTATGCATTTGGAAGAAGCTTTCATCCAAAGCGATATGTATTGAATATTTACATTTGTTTTAGTTCATGCATTCTCTGGGAATCAAACTAGTGCTTGTCATAGCTACATGAATGCTAGTTGATCGTATGAAATTATTAGAATATTTAAGCATTTGGTGACCTTTTTTTTTTTTTGCATTCAGCACAATTACTTGGAATAATGCACACCTTTTACATCTAATTGTGGTTTGTTTCCTCTCTATAACAGAGATTGTTTTCCTTTCATATGGTACTTATTGATTAGATTAATGTAGCATTTCTGTAAAATTTCACAGTTAGTAACTTGTTGCAAGTTTCATTTGTTTATTTTAATTTTTATGTTTGGATTAATAATTGTAATAAAAATAAAAAATGATTGGGCATTGCAGTCTTTTATCAAATTAAAAAAAAAATCTTTTTATATATATATATATATATATTATTTTTTTTTTTTACATTTTTTTTTTTAAACCAAAAGCTACTGGAGGCTATGTGTTAGTAATTTAATAATTATTTGTTAACAAGTATTTTTATGCATGGCACAAATGCCTCACCACTGTACTAATGACTTTTGAAATGTTTCAATAAAACAATTAATTACTGGTATTTTACAAGGAAATTCCTCTTTATTCTTTCTACACATTGCATGTTTAATTCAATGTTTTTCTTGCCGTTTCTTTGCTTTATTATCTAAAGGCAAAGCTGTCAGTTGATTGTTGTCTTTAACGCAGTGTGAAATAACTTATAGGCATGGATCATTCTGATCCGCGATGGTAAAACTAAGATATGACGTTTGCTTTGGATGCTTTTGGTCAGTTTGAGTCGTGCCTTATCCTCAAATAAACCATTTTAGGAAATGACCTATTTTGTGAATGATTATCTTGTGACTTTGGATATTTGTGTGTGATTTAGGGGGAAACTTGGATCGATCGGAGCTGTAATATTAGTGCATCGCAGCAGGGCTGTTTTCTTGCTTAGTTAAATTAAAGTTTGAGTTGAAACAGCAGCTTAATGTAGGATTTTGGAGAGGCATACGGGTGTTGTATCTATTTAAGCCATATTTCCTGCTAATTTTCTTTCTGTTTTTCTTTTTTTAACAGAGAAGCACTGCCATAGCTCCTCCAGTGTTTGTGTTTCAGAAAGGACAAAGCACTGAAGGTTTGTTCACTCTGATTCTTCAAGGAATAATTCATTAAAAACATGGTCAAACCCATTGTTTTCTTTATTTCTTGCAAACATTTTTCCCCCCGACTGTAATTGGAGAACAACATTTGTTTAGGCATCGTACCCAGTACAGACCAAAAGTTTGGAAACATTACTGTATTTTTAATGTTTTGAAAGAAAGTTTCTTCTGCTCATCAAGTATATAAAAATAATAATTAATTAATTAATTAATTGTTAATATTGTGATATATTATTACAATTTAAAATAATTGTTTTTAAATTTATTAATACTTAAATTATTAGTCATTGTATTTCTGTGATGCAAAAGCTGAATTTTAGGATCATTAAATCACATGATCATTTAGAAAATCATTCTAATATGATGATTTCATTATCAAAGTTTGGAAACAGTTCTGCTGCTTAATATTTTTCAGAACATGTGATAACTTTTTAGAGGATACTTTGATGAATAAAAGTAAAAAAAAAAAAAAAAAGAAGCTATGTTTTTAAAAATATAAATATTTGTAAGAACAATTATACACTACTGGTCAGTAATTTGGGGTCAGTAATTTTTTTTTCTTTCTTTTTTTAAATAAAATCAATACTGTTTTATTCAGCAAGGATGTGTTAAATGATAAAAAAGTGATAGGTAAAGAAAATATATTATTAGAATATATATATTTAGATTTTTTTTTATTTGGAATAAATTGCAGTTCTTTTTAACTTTTATTCATCAAATATATTAGACAGCAGAACCTGTTTCCACCACTCATAATAAATCAGAATATTAGAATGATTTCTAAATGAATCATGTGATAGACTGGATGTTACATGTGACACTGAAGGCTGGAGTAAGGATGCTGAAATTCAGCTTTGTATCAGAGGAATATTTTTTTTTTTTTTTTAAGTAGTCATTCAAATAGAAAACTATTATTTTAAGTTGTAATAATATTGTCACAATATTACTGTTTTTTTGTCTGTATTTTTTGATCAAATAAATGCAGGCTTGATGAAGCAGAAGAAAACTTCTTTCAAAAACATTAAAAATACGTAATGTTTCCAAACTTACTGTATATATACAATCATTCTGATTGTTTGTTTATATGTCCAGCAAGCAATATGCAGAACAGTGATATTCAATGATTTGGGCAGCAGCAAGACCAATAAAAATTGCTAAACAGGCAAAATGTAAATTGAAATCAAATTGAAATGTTTTCAAATGAAGAACATACATTAAACGACAATCTTCCAAGTTCTTTTGCATAATCTAATGCACTTTGCATAAATGTAAACAGTTATTATTGGTGTTTTGGTTGACCATCCTCATCTCTAAACAGTGTTTTAAGGTTCACTGAGTTTAGGAAACTTTTCTTTGCCCCCCCCCCTCAGTACAAAAAAATAAAAGAATAATAATTAGCCACCTGTCCTGGCGCTTTATTGTGTTTAGTAGTAAAAAATAATACAAAAACAACAAACAAAACATGAAATGAAGCATTACATTAGAATCACAGTCTTGCATTTATAGACTGCATTTACACCCCAAACCTGTATAAGTTTCTTTCTTCTGCTAAACACAGAAAAATGTTGCTAACCGAACAGTCGACGGCAGCCATTGACTTCCACATTTTTTTCCCCTCCATACTATGGAAGTAAAATGTCCCGTCCATCAGCTGTTTGATTTCCATCATTCTTCAAAATATCTTCTTTTGTGCTCAACAGAAGATAAAACCGACTGTAAGGTCCATCTCCAGGTTTAGTGGCAGTTGTGTAATTTCGACTCTGGTGGGGGGTTTAGTGGATTTGTGTAATTTTTTTTTTCTGCCTCCGAAGCACCAAACAGCTTTGCAAAAACTGAGTTTTTAAAAAACGCTCTGTCCACCTTTCTCAAGTCCAAAGGGAAGTCTACTGCAAACTCAAGCCATTGGTTGCAGTTGCATTTCTATTTGGGTGGGTTAGAAATGATATGTCTGCCGTTTTAACTGCTGCTTTCAGAAGCCATGATATTTGGAATTTGTAGTTGCCAACTAAACAAACCTCTTTCCCATAATAACCTGAGGATGTTATGATGGATGACACTTACTGGGAAATATTAAATTTTACCTTTGAGTTTTATTACAATAACAAAACAGACATTTTTCAATAAACACTCAGGCGAGGCATGAACGTTTCTTCTTGTACCTGCCAAATTTTATCATTAGCAGGTAATTTCCCCAACTCAGATGGCCAGTTCATTATCAGAGAACGGGGCTGTTTACGCTGTTGTTTTCCATTATACAGTGTGTTGCTCTGTGATATAGTCCAGTTCTGTGTGACCAAATGAATTTATTCATGTTTGTGCATGTTCCAGAGATCCGCAGATGGGTCGAGTGCGGAGGACGGGGACGGTAAGTTTGAAAAGTTTTTTTTGTTTCTAGTGATGCATCAAAGTAAAAATGATTGGCTGCTAAAAACTGTGGACATTACACAAACTATTTTCCCATGATACTTGCTTTTTTTTTGATAAGCTGTTGTATGATGTGCCAAAACAAACAAAAGCACATCGGTTCCTTACAATATAATGCATGAAATGTTACTCTCACTGTCAGTATAAATGCATAGGGCAGACAAATCCATGTGTGTGCCAGAGGAGTGTCTTATAAAATGCAAATATGTATTGAATTTAAATTATAATCACGTTTGCATATTGACTGTACTATTCTTACTGTAGACTTGTTAACTTGTTTTGCACTCTTTTAAACCTGAACCGCTTCAAATGCAATCTGCTTTTGATGGAATCTGCATTTTTTTCTTTCGAAAATGAAAGTTTCTGTTCATTTTTTGGCCAATATTTGTCTTATTTTTGGTGGCTAGAATTGTGATGCATGCTTGAGTTTTTTTATGCATCATAAATAGTCTCAGAAAATATCCTAAAATGCCCTATTTGTTACTTCTCAAAATAAAACCCTTCAAAGCAGCCGATAACAGAAACATTGACGTGGAGCAAACGCATTGTGCACATGCCACGATTCAAGTTTTTAATATTTCATGTAAACATCCACTGGTGATTATGTTTTGCTGGAAGGGAACTTGTATATGATATGTGATGAGATGCAGACAGTGAGACACTAACACAACGTCTCATAAAATATATTGTAGGATGCAGATGTGCTTTTATCATCCAGACGTCGGTTTGAGAGTTACTTGGAGGTCATTGTCTGATTTAAAGGAATGGTTCACCCAAAAATGAACATTATTCACTAGCATGTCTTCCCTGATGTAGATGCGATTTGGAGAATCTTAGCATTATGTTACTTGCTCACCATTTGATGCTCTGCAGTGAATGGGTGCCGTCAGAATGAGAGTCCAAACAGCTGATAAAAACATCACAATAATCCACACCACTCCAGTCCATCAGTTAACATCTGGAGAAGACAAAAGCTGAAACAAATCCAGCATTAAGATGTTTTTAACTTAAAATTAATCTTCTATCCATAATATTGCTTTCTCTTGTGAGAACGTCATCTTGTCTGAATCATGAGAGAAATCTACACAAATCAAGCACCGTTTACAAGCCGAAACATTCCTAAACCGCTCTGAAAATATATATGTGGGTGGATTTTGATGTGAGAGACAACAGGAGATGGACTTTTTCACTGGAGGAAGCGTTATTATGAATTATGCACTCAATTTTGACCTGAAGTGAAGGTTTAAAACTTTAATGATGGATTTGTTTAGTACAAACACACAGCATTTGTCTTCTCCAGATGTTAACTGATGGACTGGAGTGGTGTGGATTACTTGTGGATTATTGTGATGTTTTTATCAGCTGTTTGGACTCTCATTCTGACGGCACCCATTCACTGCAGAGCATCCACTGCTGAGCAAGTGACGTAATGATACATTTCTCCAAATCTGATGAAGAAACAAACTCACCTACTTATTGGATGGCCTGAGAGTGAGGACATTTTTAGCAAACGTGTATTTTTTATATTTTTTTGTCAACTGTTCTTTAAGTCAATAATGCATTTATTGACTTAATTAATGTAATATGATTTCCTATCCAGATGTCTTTATTTTTACATCCTCTGCATCCTTATTTTGTAATTTCTAAAGTCACGTCAGTTGACGGTAGAAGTCAAGTATAATTGCACAAAATTGTCAGAACATTATTAGAATAATTAGTCATTGCAAAAGGCTAATTTAAATCAAGCATTTTCAGTTCTCTGCACTGTGGCCTGAGTTTCCGTGCTCCACTAGTTTTTAGTTTCTGATTGATCTGTTGATTGAATTATGCTCTCCAGATTCAGATCGAGATGAAGGCGAGTACTGTCCTCCTGGTAAAGAGAGAGAGGACGCATCATCTCTGACCCAGTTCCCTCCGTCACATTCAGGTGAGTCTTCAGCGGTCCTCGTCTCTGCAGTGGATTGGCACTGTTCACTTTGAAGGGGGTGGATTCTGAGTATTATTTGAACATTAGACACTCTCATCTGATCCTATCTGTCTTTCGTGCTTTCTTTGTTTCCTGCAACAGTTCCCAAGAATAATATCTTTATGCCCTCAAGTTTATGCCAGTCTCCAACTGGTAACTCAGACTCAGAGCCAGGTAAGAACCAGCCCCCATTTCAATCCTTTCTGGTGACTATAAAGATTTAAACTTAACACTGTGTCCTAGCCATCCATGATGTGTCCCAAGTCAAGTCATTTTTCTATCCATACCAAATTTTATCAACCAATCAGAGCGTGAGATCTTTAATATGCAGTTGTGGAGGAGGGATTTGGGCCAATGAAATTTCACAGTGGGTGGAGCTACTAGTCACAGTGCAATAGAAATAGAAACCAGAACTGGCCTTGTTTTGGGTTCATGACTCTTTATCTTTTTTGTTTGGATCGGAAATTAAGTTTCAGTGTAATCGACTGCTTAAATAAGAAATACAAATTCCTAAATCTTTAAATCTATCGTAGGCCCACCTATATTTAAACATCTGAAGTCTGAGGGCTTTTAGAGTAGTTTTCAGTTTTAAAAACTGTTTGCAATGATTATTAATGAAAATATAAAAATACTTTTTGCTTATTTTGCCTGTCACTAGATGCTTCATCACGCCAGTCTCCATCAGGACGTCTGTAACTCAGTGTAATTTACAGGGTTCTGCGGCCGTCCTCAGTTTTTCTCATGTTTGACAGTCTAAGGCTTTGTTTACGCTGCACACATCAAATTTGGTTTTCAAGTATGATCTTCAGGAGTGACTGTCCGCACTTTTCATTTTTCACATGTGGATGTGGTTTAGACTGGGTTAGTAATCAGATTTTCTTTCCTTTTTATGCAGACAAAAAAAACAAACTGGATCCTGCCTGTCGAAATAAAGCCATATTGTTTGCTTGGTCATCAAATCAGATTTTTCCATCTATTAAGAGGATGCATTAATGAAATTGATGAAATTTCGTAATTTTATGTTGAGGCACTTTATGTATGCATGTGTGTTTTAGTTTGAGTATTAAATTGTATATATTGTAATAATTAAATTGATTGAAAAACAAAATATATTTATTCAGGGTCTGAATTAGGGCTGCACGATATTGGGGAAAAAATGACATTGCGATATTTTATTTTTCTGCGATATATATTGCGATATGAAATCTAATCTATTTTTTTCTTACAAACAAAAATGGGGTGAGCACACTTACATTATCATTTTAAATGATTTAAACATCAGAGTATTATTTAAATTAGAGTAAATTATTTGGTTTGCAACTTTAGGATATGGTTTGAATTGTTAACATATTAACTAACATGAACTTACCACGAGCAATACTTTTGTTACTATATTTATAATATTTGTTTATCTTAGTTTATAAAAACACAACTGTTCATTGTTTGGTAATGTTACTTCACAGTGCATTAACTATGTTAACAAATACTGTACAACTTTTGATTTCAACAATGAAGGCTATAGCCTAAATGTTCAAATTAACAATGCTGTAGAAGTGCAGTTTAGTAATAGTAAATGTTAAATAATGTAGTTAAATAGTTTAATAAATAGAACATTATTGTAAAGTGTTAAAGATTTTTTTTAATACACTAATTCAGACGTCTTGTGAGTTCAGTGTTGGACAGGTCAGTTGTTTAAACCATTCATTAAATTGAATCGGTTCAAAGGAATCATTAGTTCGCGAATCAGACGTGTTGTGTAATTATCTCGGCAGTTTAGGATATCGCACAAGATTTGACAACACAGAAAACATTTCATCACTGGATAGTTTTGTTATTTTTGACACCATCGTGTCAATTGATTTTGATTAATATGAGCGAGGGAGAGAGAAAGACAGCGCTCGTGTTGTTTGAAGACGGTGAAGGTGAGCGCGCACGCATGCACGCGGCCGGGTCTCTCTCTCTCTCGCTCTCTCTCGCTCTCTCTCTCTCTCTCTCTGCTCGTTCTTATATGCACCCTGTTAAACTAACAGGACTTAAAAACACATGCAAATGATAAACTTTCACTCTATGATGGTTAAGCTGTGCAATTAATCCGCTAATCACATTCGTCAAGGGCCGGGGAGCAGTTGGCCCGTATGGTTAATGAATAACGGATCAACTACGACAGCCTACATCGCACATCCTGCAATGTGACTATCGTGGATTCGTACATCGCGATATCGATGCTTAAACGACACATCGTGCAGCCCTAGTCTGAATTGCATTTTTGAAAATGAATTCCCCTCTTAGGCGACTCTTGTGAGAGGGGATTTTTTTAATTTAAGGGTTGGAGGGGAGCATATTTTAGACATTTTTCAAAAATATATTTATCTCACCTAGATTTTCGATTATGCAATGCTTTTTTGTTTTTACATTTGTGCAATTGTTGCACAGTAGTAGCAGCAGCACAGTTGCTCAAGCAAGTGGCAAAACATTTAAAATGCTTTTCTTACGTTATCACAAACATTCTAAATTAAAACTTACCATTGACAGAAACAGGCAGCTCTACTGCCTTTTCTTTAGCTTTTGAAACTTTATTACAAGCAATCCTGCGGTTCATAAAGAACTTAGTTCCTTTAAACCTAGCCAAAAAGCCGTATGTGTTGACTAAAACAGTAGACTTTTATTCATGGCGTAAATACTACATTTTCGGTTTCATATTTACAGCAAATAATGTGCTGTCACTTTAATTCATGCAAGTCTCCAGGAGAGCCACGAGTGCTAAATGGTTAAACGTTGGCAAAAATTAAAAAGAAATGCAGTTTTTAAACATTAGTGACAACACTGCCTCAAATAAAACTCATTTAAAGCACATTTGCTGAGAGTAATCACATCTTTCGTCCTCTAGATTACGTGTTGCACAGAATAATGTTAATGGCAGATGCTATGCATGCGTCTGATGGCAGCTTTCTATTTTTGTCTCTCTTAGAAAGAGAACAAACCCCAGCCAAGCGCACTAAACCCAAATGTGTACCGGCTACTGTCAGGAATGTGCTAAAACAAGTCAGAGAGGGCCTGTGGGGTGACCTAAGGTCTAACAGGAAGTGGTCAGAGGCCGTTATGAGACTGTAGATACGAAGCAAAGTGTGAGAGCCCTACAGAGACGGACATGCTGTGTTTGAATTACTAGAGTATACTGTGTGGTGTATATAAAGCATACTGCCTACTGTTTTGTAAAAATATGAAGCTGTATACATCTAAAAAATATTAAACGGTACTATACTGTTTTTTTTTTCTTTCTTTCCAATTTCTGACAGGAAGGCATCAGATGTGCTTTTAACTTGCATAGTGTTGCAATTCTTGACTGAAGTTTTTGAGGCAGAATTGCGTCATGCATTACAGATGAACTTTGAGTGTTTGTTTATCTGAGAGCTCTTATCTGGTCTTGCATAAGGCATGTTTGGTTTATCATCATCATGTTTATGCTTCTGTTTGTGTGTCTCAGAAGAGAAGCCCGTCGGGTTCAGGTTGAAACCTCCCACACTCATTCATGGCCAGGCCCCAAGCGCAGGTAAGATCAACTCATTCCTGCTTTGAACCTTTTACTGCATCTACACACACACATGCAGCACATGAATCTGCTCTTTATAGCAGGAAAGATTAGTCACAATGGGTCTGACTGTAAAGCTTCCTCTTTCAGTACTTTTTTTAAAAAGTCATCTTGTGCGTTTGAAAGATTAGGGATGCACCGAAATGAAAATTCTTCTCAATTTTATTTTATTCATTTTTATATTTTTTTTTTTAGTTTTTTTTTTTTTTTCATTTTAGTAATTTATGAGCTTTTGTCTTTTTTTTTTTTTTTTTTTTTTTTTAAATTTCAGTTTAGTTTAAATATTTAATCTAATATCTATTTGACTTTATTTTAGCTTTATTTCAATTATAGAAGACAATTTTTTTTATTAAATGTATAATTAATTTAATTACCGTTAATTATTAGTTTTAGTTAACTATAGCAGCACAAACTTAGAAAGCTTTTCCGTATTTTAGAACATCCCATTGCATGATAATTACAATTAAGGCTTTTTATTTGATTGTCAGAGATTGGTGTGTGCTGTTATGCTGCAGTGTTTGGTTTCTGATTCAATCCGTTAGTAGGTTGTTTTCCAGGCGTTCCCAGTCAGAAGCCCAAAGAACAGCAGCGCAGTGTTCTCAGACCAGCCGTTTTACAGGCGCCTCCGGCCAAAACCCTCACAGAATCCGTCAAGACCAGTACGTACATCTCCCATAATGCTCGCTGCTTCCTTTCACAGCAGCAGAATCTGTAGAGGTCTCAGACTGTTCTGTAGAGAACCACATTTTATTCTTTTTTTGTATAAAAAACATATAAAGTAAAAAAAAAAAAAAAAAAAAAAATTGTGTGTGTGTGTGTGTGTGTGTGTGTGTGTGTGTGTGTGTGACTGTGTGTGGACCCTGGACCACAAAACCAGTCATAAGGGTTGATTTTTCAAAATTGAGATTTTAAAACATCATATAAATAAATTAGCTTTCCATTGATGTGTGGTTTGTTAGGAGGACAATATTTGGCTGAGATACTATTTGAAAATCTGGAATCTGAGGGTGCAAAAAAATCTAAATATTGAGAAAATCGCCTTTAAAGTTGTCCAAATGAAGTTCTCAGCAATGCAATATTACTAATCAACAATTAAGTTATAATGTATTTACAGTAGGAAATTTGCAAAATATCTTTATGGAACATGATCTTTACTTAATATCCTAATGATTTTTGGCATAAAAGAAAAACTAATAATTTTGACCCATACAATGTATTTTTGGCTTTTGCTACCCCAGCAACTTGAGACTGATTTTGTGGTCCAGGGTCATAAATATATATATATATATATATATATATATATATATAATTTCTGAGACCTTCTAATTTTACCTATTTTTGAATATACATTGTTACTATTAATAATATTATTACTGTATTAGATTTTTTTTGTATAATACTTAAATGGTAAAAAGTTGCTGTTTGTATACTACTTTTTCTAATATTGAATTGGACAAAATGTTTTCTTTCTTTAATCTACAGATGATCTTGTCAGCATAACATTTTGAGTGAATGTTGTGGGGAATAAGTGTTTTATTTCAGCAGTTTTTTCTCATTTGTCATTGTTATTCCTATGTATCAGCATTATATCGGCCATCAGTCACCTTGCTCTTTAGATATATTAGTGTCGACTAGAAGAGGTTTGGGTTGCCCCCACTAGTACTAGTATTCAGTACTCAGAGCCGTATTATCCCAAGCTGGAAACGTGTGTCAATCGTGTGATGCTGTTAGTTTATGCCGTTGTTTTCGCTCGCAGACTCCAGCTGTGGAACAAATGGAGTGGGGAAGTTTGGAGATTCATCATCAGAGAGCCGATCCGTTTTCCTGAACAACACAGAGAGCTCGGACAAATCACCGGTGAGGACATACGGCACAAACATCTGAGATGGATACGCTTGAAAAATAAACCACAACTAATTACTTCCTGTTTAGAGCATCTCGTAAACATCAGCATCACCTGTAATCATTGCTGATGTATGAGATGACCTGGGTGCTTATGAATTCATAACTGATGATGACTAATACACATGACTGTAGGAAATTACAGACGATCTGATCTAGTTCCAGCTTTAATGCAGGTTAATTCGAGAGTTAATTGTTTTAGTTTTAAGCAGCAGTAATGTGGTATGATTGTTGAACAGTGACATTTTGATTGATTTATGAAATGTTTACTATGAGATTTTACTGTATGTGACTAAAATATTTTTAAATCTATAAAGCAATTTGTAATCTCAAATCTTAGCAAATATCATCTAAGACATTATTGGGAAATATAGAGTGACAGCTGCTATTTATATAATTTTATTAAATAGTCTCATACAGTGTCTCATTGATTTACATTACAAGCATCAAAATTTCATCACTTTTTGGCCATATAAATCTCATCATCTGCACCAAATGTAATATTTTTGCTTAGTTTGGGTCTCTGAATCAAATTGAGCTGTTTTTTCATCCTTAAATATAAGCTCCATCTTCTCACTGTATCATACAGGGTTTCTGTTGGTCTTAATTCCACAAATGAAGGCCTAAAAAGTCAAAAATTGAGAGAGCAGAAAGTCTTAAATTAATAAAGTCATAGCATTAAATGTTGCATGCTCTGTGAAAAAAAAAACTAAAAATCCTTAAATCAAGATTTTAGATGTTAAATACATATTAAGTAGGGCTTTCACTAATGATTCTTTTGGCAGTCGAGTAATCTGTCGATTATTCTGTTGATTAATCAAGTAATCAGTTAATTATTTTTTTGTGGTAGACTTAAGCATAAAATAGCTTTTAAAATGACATTAAATACATTTATAATAGCAATAAGGCAATAATGAGTCGAAATTATAATGAAATAGTATCAAGCACAAGTAATCGTGTGGTTTTATTGAACAAAACTCTCTGTACATTATGTATAAATTCACAAGAGCATTATGCTTTATTTTAAAATAGGTTTAATACATCATGCAGCCTTAACAAAACAAAACAAAACAAAAAAAAACGGTCTAATAATGTGTTTCATGGATTCTCGTCCATGAAATGTCATTTTCAGTATTTAGCTGATTACTTGACACCTGCAGAATTAAATCGAGGAGTTTTTAAAATCGAATACTCGAATAGAATCAAGAAATCATGACAGCCCCAATATGAAATCTTGTTTTCTGAGAAATTGAACAAAATTAATTTTATTCTTAAACAAAAATCTGAGATTTTTCTGAATCGTTAGAAATTTCATCTTGTTTTAATCAAACTCATTTTATTTTCGTCAATGCATCCTAAAACAAGACTTCTTATTATCATAAATGTATCTTGATTTAAGAATCATTAGACATTCGCACTGGAAAATAACAAATCACCTTTTTTCACCAAATTTCTAAAATTTTCTTTTATTGTTCTTAAAAAGGTCTTGATGAACCTTCATAAAACTGGCATAAAACTCTCATACTATATGAGCCACAAAAGCCTTATGTATCCGACATAATACTCAAAAAATACTTTCTTTACTAAAAGCCCATAGACTTGTCCCCGGATCTGCATTAATTTGAGTTCCTTTGCAGAAGCGGGAGAAGGAAGGAGAGGAAAATGGAGGTGGACAGAAAGAGGACAGCAGTCAGAAGAAGGATAGTGCGGTGGACTCATCGTTTGTGTTCGGGCAGAATATCAAAGAGCGAGCGAAGGTCAGCGCTGACTCACTGCTGCATTTGTCTCATTCTTTATTCGAAGCTGCAGACTGGCACGATAGAAGTTCCCAAGGAGTGTTTGTGTTTATCCTCCAAATCTGTTACTGTGTTTTTCTTGAGCAGTTGGAGGAAAACAGCACATCCAGTGACTCGAAAGACTCCACACAAGATTCTCAGTCTGCCGGCACCAATTATTTCTTACAGTACATGGGCAGCGCTAGGTAACGGTTCAATAGAGCCATGCGAATCTGTTCACTCTCTCTGGCCTGGCTTCTTCATCCCGTAAATCTGCTTCTGTTTGCTTTTCCAGCTCCAACAATGCCACCAACAGCTCAGATAAAGGCTCCAAGTTTGTTTTTGGCCAGAACATGTTTGAGAGAGTTCTGGTGAGTGTAAAGGATGAGTGGTTTTGGACAACCGATGCATTTGTGACCCTGGAGCACAAAACCAGTCTTAAGTGTCAATTGTTTTGAAATTGAGATTTATACATCATCTGAAAGCTGAATAAATAATCTTTCCATTGATGTATGATTTGTTAGGACCAGACTAGATTCAAAACTATTTGAAAATCTGGAATCTGAGGGAGCAAAAAAATCAAAATACTGAGAAAATCGCCTTTAAATTTGTTCAAATGAATTCTAAGCAATGCATATTACTAATCAAAAATGTATTTTTAATATGTTTACAGTAGGAAATTTACAAAATATCTTCATGGAACATGATCTTAACTTAATATCCTAATAATTTTTGGCATAAAAGAAAAATCAATAATTTTGACACATAAAATGTTTTTTGGGCTATTGCTACAAATATACCACAGAGACTTAAGACTGCTTTTGTGCTCCAGGGTCAGATTTTTTGTCCCATTCAGTTTTTTGTACAGACTATTCAGCTCTTAAATGTAGCATATGAAGGAATAATTTCCCCCAAAATAAAAATTATTTACTCCTGATCTTGTCTTACCTCAAAAAGAAGTTTAGTAGAAAATCCAAGCTGCTCTTTTCCATTCAGTTCAAGTAGGAAGTGACTCCAAAAAGTCTATTGTGCCTCACTGATGGAAAAGAACAGACAATCACCTATTTGGTTTTTATTTTGGGTGAACTATTTCTTAAAATATTTCAGCACACAACAGTAAAAAGACGGTAAGTGGATTTTCAGAGGTGTATAAAGAGAGTTTTGTGCGTACTCTTTCAGAGCCCCCCAAAAGGAGGCGAGGTGTCAGTCGAGGCCAGTAAAGACGGTCCAGCTCCAGCGTCTGAGCCGTCATCACAAGAGGCCACACCTGAGAAAAGTAGGTGTCCAACCAATCATACTTTGATTGTTTTGGCTTGAATATTAAATGAATTATGTGACTGGATGCTCTAGGATTATCAGTGTTGTCATGCCATAATTACTATTTTGAGCTAAGCATTCATCATAATAGGCATGTTTGGTACAGTCGGTTCATCCCGAGCTGTTGAAATGATGCTTTTCTCCCTGTGTGTGTGTCAGATCACAGTGTAACAGAGTCTCTGGAAGAGTCGGCAGCCGCGTACACCAAAGCCACTGCCAAGAAGTGCATTCTGGAGAAAGTAGAGGTCCGTACAGGAGAGGAGGCGGAGAGCAATGTTTTACAGGTGAGATGACGTTCAGTTTAGCAGTCAGTCACCACAGCAAAAACACACCATTTAAAGAATGTTCTGGGTTCAGAACAAAGTCATCTGAATGCAGTCTGAATGAGTTTCTGTGGTAGTTAGGAGCAGGCTACAGATGTGTTTTCTAGAGCTTAATTTGCACTGACCCGGGACATTCCTTTAATCTTTTCAGGCCAGTTTTTTCCTCTCAGTGAAACTTTGATGTGCTGATAATGAGCTGATTTGTGTGCGTCTCTCCACAGATGCAGTGCAAGTTGTTTGTGTTTGATAAGCCAGTTCAGTCGTGGGTGGAACGAGGCCGCGGTCTGCTCAGACTTAATGACATGGCATCCACCGATGACGGCACGTTACAGTCGAGATTAGGTAAGAGCAGCGCCGAGTGTCAAGCTTCTTTAGAGCAGCAGAAATGTGCTGTAGTTCCTCATGTGTCTGTGTCTGTGTGTGTCTGTTAGTGATGCGCACGCAGGGCAGTCTGCGCTTGATCCTCAACACCAAGCTCTGGCCTCAGATGCAGGTGGATAAAGCCAGTGAGAAGAGCGTTCGTATCACAGCCATGGACACTGAGGACCAGGGCGTCAAGGTCTTCCTCATATCGGTAGGATGGACACCTCTGTAACACTTTACACAGGAAGTGCTTAGGTTTTTAGTTGTATTTCTGTTAAATAATGCAAAAGTTTAAAAAGCAACTCTGGCATCGAGTTTTACTGCTCACAGAAAGTTTTAGCCAATAAATTAATACAATAATAAAATAAGTTGTGTGTGTGTATAAATAATAAAAAAAAAATATATATATATGTGTATGTGTATATGTGTGTGTGTGTGTGTGTGTACACAAAATAAAATGTATACTATATATGTAATTTTTTTAATGTGTATTTTTATTAAATTTATTAATATTTTAATTTTTATTAAAGTATTTTTATTTTATTTTGTATTAAAATTCATTTAATTTAAAGTTTTTGTGCAGTTTTAAATGTTTTAATTCTATTTAATTTTTTATATTTAATTCTAATTATATATAATTATATATATGTAAATTAAATTATATATAAAATATATATTTTATTTTTAAATAGTATTTATTTTATATTTTTAATTTTATACACATGTGTATAATTGAATTGATATTTGTTTTAATAAATTTAATTTTATATACATTTTATACATATTTATATAATTAAAATAAATGTTTTTAATGTATTTATTTTAAATTAGTTTTTTTATATATATAATATTTATTATTCACAGGTTTTAAAAAAGGAAAAAAATTGGTGAAATCTCAGACGTTTGTAGGAGAATAATATATAAGAGAATAGAAATGGTCTCTTTATTTGTTTTAAAATATTGAATCTCCTAGAAGTTATGTATGTATGCACAACCTCTATAAAGTTGTTTTTCTGTCACTCACTCAATCATTAGCCGTTCATCAGTGATTGCAGTTGTGATTAGTTTTGGGAGCCCTGTATCATGGTGTAAGTTGTGTGTCCTCAGGCGAGCTCTAAAGATGCGGGTCAGCTGGCCGCGGCGCTGCATCACCGGATCCTGGCCCTGCGGAGTCGTGTGGAGCAGGAGGCCGAGAGCGCACCCCTCCCGGCCGAACCAGAGATCCCGCAGTCAAACGAGGACGACAGCGACGATGACCAACCCGCTAACAACAGCAGCGGCACGGGGAACTCCACCGCTAGCGGTACGGGATTTTACATCAGTGAACCAGTGGAGAAATTCTGATGGTTATTGATGAGCCAGAAATATTTCTGTCAAGCACAATAACCAATAAATGGCTGAAAGTATAAATCTAAATCATTTTCTATAGATTTTTATATACATTCACTCTACAGTTCACCATCATAAATCAATATATACTGCACAGCAAAACTCTGCTGCATGATTGTTTATATTGTAAAATATATTATTGCAAACCATGCAATATGGTTTAAAACATGCATATACCATGCATTCAATTTTATATTATCTATATAAAATCGAATGCATGGTATATCTACCCTAATCGGCATATATACAGTAATATGTTAAATAGCAAATCTTGATTGCTTTGTTTGTTGCAAAATGTGACTATAAGGCATGAAGTTAAGATATTATAAACATTGACATCATGATGGTCTGTTCCAGCTGGTTGCCAAGGCAACATTTCTTATTTTCTTGATGTACTGAAATACTTTTTTACAAGTATAAACACATGACTAACACAAAAATATACTAAAACTGCAACAGAAAAGAAACAAAAAATACATAAAAATTAAAACTTACTATAGTTGTATCCCAAAGATAATTTGATGACTGCTAAAAACTAAAATCAGTATTTTATGATGTTATGACTGAGTTTCAGTATTACAATGCATTATGAAATGCAAACAACTGTTTATTCTAAAAACTGTAGACTGCTTTCACATTAAAATATGGTTTTATTTGTTAACTTTAGTTAAATACAGTACATGAGTTAACTTGAACTAACAATGAATATATATTTATATATGCACCATTTATCATCTTTAGTGTTCATTGCTACATTTGCTAATACAATTTTTCAAATCAAATGTTGTAACATGCACTGTGACTTAATGAACAGTTAGTTTTATTTTAAAGATTAATAAATGCTGTAAAAGTGTATTACTCATTGGTTCATTTTAACTAATGCAAAATGAGTTTTTACTTTAAAGGGCTGTTTCTACCTGATTTAACTCACAAATCTAGTTTTGTTGATGACGTAATTTTTTTTCGTCTTGAATAAAACCAGTTAATGTAGATGTTACCATGTAGTTTTTTATAAATTTGACGAGTATTATTAATATCTCAAATATTGAGTAATTAAAAAACTGCCTAATGTTGACCACTAACTGATAAGGTGTGATTGCATTGCTCAGCCTGTTGAGTTAACTTTGACTTGTTTTCGTGCAGGTAACTGTGAGAGCAGCGAGACCCCAGCTGCCGAGAGCACATAGCATCCCGACCCTCTGCCCGACCCACAGCCGCCCACCGGGGTTTTTAGCGCAGGCGTCTCTGCGGACAGCCCAGACCGGCACGACCCCCTCGGACCGGAGCCTTGGACCCCTGGAGCGGAGTCTCTCTCATCCAAACTTCTGTAGTTCATTTTCCCCTCCAACATTTATTGTAAATCGGGGTTATTTTGTTTGTTTTTGTTTTTTTAAGGTGTTTTTTTTTTTCACTTGGACTGCAAATAAACAAACAAATTAAAAAGACAACAAAAAAGAAGAAAAAAAACAGAGACTTTTCCATGTATGGCTTCGGACTTGGTCGCTCATCATATTGATGAGCGTGAGGGTGTTTCTCTCCGTTTAAGACGTGGCTCATCAAGACTGCAGTTTCTACCGTGGGACCGTTTTTTACTCATTCTGTCTCTCTCTTTTCATTGGCTCTCGGCTTCACCGTGACCTTGCCGCATCATCACGCTTATCAGCCAATCAGCTGCCTGGAAGCTCCACGGTCACCTGACCTCTGCTGTGTTCCGTGTAGTTGTACCATTTTTCCCAGCTGATTTCTGCCAGCTTCACTGAGCGTCTCACTTTCTAGGACAAGCTGACACTCTTACTAGTCTGCTACGATGATAGTTAGATTTCTCATTGGTGTTAACGAATAAAGGACTTAACGGGCACACGGACTCGTGCTGTAGTGAATCTGTTTCTACATCCGGCCCCTGTAAAAGAGAAAAATATCTTCACCCCAACGTCTCTTCAAACATCAAACTGAGTTGTGTAGCTTCGTTTAGGGGCAGATATAATGTTTAATATTTCTTTTTCTTTTTTAGTTGAACTGATGAGAATTTAACATTTAAAGCAGCATCTCGGTATTTGTTTTATTTTCCATATTCTGAGGGTTTGTATTGTGTTGACCTTTTTTTTTTTTTTTTAATATCGGTTTACTATATTAACTTTTTATCCATTTCATGTCGTTTGGAGACGATTTGTCAGAAATGAAGATTTTCTTCGTGTGTTGGAAGTTTGAGTGCATTTAGACGCAGGAAAAAGTAAAGGACAAAAAAAAAAAAAGTGTACCCTTGAATGTTCCGTAAATTTCTATGCGTATATTATCACTTACTAGCACACCATGTCTCCGAACTCCTTTACAAAATACATAGTAATATCAAAGGTAAAAAAAAAAAACATTTGAAATAAAATTTTGTCTTATGTCAAAACATGGGCCTCTACTTCAGTTTCTCACCAGGAATAATCTATTAATTGTCTTGAATTTGTTAATTGTGGATAAATCTGAATGTTTTTGGAATTAGTCTCTTCTGTTTACCAGTGCTGCATTTATTTGATTAAAAAATACAGTAAAACAGTGAAATATTATTAGTTTAAAATAACTCTTTTTCACTCAAGTATATTTTACAATGCAATTTATTTCTGTGATGCGCAGCTGAATTTTCAGCATCATTATTCCAGTCTTCAGTGTCACACGATTCTTCAGAAATCATTCTTATTTGCTGCTCAAGAAACATTTCTGATTATTATTATCAATGTTGAGAACAGTTGTGCTGCTTCATATTTTTGGGAAAACTGATACATTTTATTTTTAGGATTCTTTGATGATTCTTCTTTGAATAGAGAGTGAATGAAAAGAACAGCGTTTATTTGAAATAGAAACCTTTTGTAACATTATAACCTCTTTACTGTCACTTTGATCAAATCTATTGCGTCCTTGATGAATAAATGTATTAAGAAAAATCTTACTGTCCCAAACTTGAGATTGTTAGTTATTTAGGACATGTGATATTGTTAATGTTCAGCAGATGGCGCAGCAAACACAGGCGCTGGCTCTACAGCACAAAAACTGCATCAAATGAATAGAAGCACCCGTTTACAGTCTAAACAGCTGTTGCGATTTATCAAGTGATTGAGGAGTGTTTGTGAGAGAACTCAATAAAGCTCTTTTGAAGCTGACGTCTTACAAGCCCGGGTTTTGACAGCTGTCTCGGCGTTTACTCGCGTCCCGCTCAAGATTCACATGCGTTCATTTCGTCTTCTGGGAACAAGCAGTGTGTGAAACATTGAAGCAGGATGTGGAAACCAAAGAAGTTTAATTAAACACGATTTCAACTATAAAAAAATCGTGCAATCTACATAATTTCAGTAATATTTTGTAAATGACAAATCAAATGCGTCGAAATTGATTTCCATTTGATGATGGCTACAGCTTCCATGCGTTCTTCATCATGGTGATGAAATACTCATCGCTGTCGACAGAAGCGCTGACTCCGCTGTAATAGTTCACAAACTCCTCCAGCGTCACCTGTTATGGGAAGAAACGACAATTAAGCATGCTATGGACGTGCAAACCTGTTGCTTTCAAAGATATAATTTTTATTAGGAGTACGCAGCACATTCTGATTTGCATCAATTAATAAAAATGTTCTACATTTACCCCCATTATGGTGGAGTTACCAGCACGACTAAAGAACGATAATCGCGTTTATATAAGCGAGCGCTGTTTTGTTGTCTGCCGCGCATTTAAAGAACGACTTTTAAAACTTTATCATCATCAGAAGTTAGAACTCAGCAACGTTCTGTTTATTCTAGAGGCGCACTGCAGTTGTGTCATCTGCCGCTTTAAATGCTCGCGCTCTTTAAAACAGGATGGGCTCTGATTGGTTGTAATTGTTTTTATCGTTCATCGGCTGGAGAAAAATCGTTCTGAAAGTGATTCTCCGAATTAGAACGACTTTTGAAACTTTCAAATCTTTATCGTTGAGTTAAGTGAAGCATCATTGCTCATTTGACATGCAAATTAAAGTCTTAATGTTCAGCAACAAAACATGCTAGATTGTAAACTTCAGAATTAAAGGGAGTCAGAAACATCTTCAAAAGTGGATTTTTGCTGAAAAAAAACCTAAAAAAAAAAAACCTGACTGACATTGTGAATGGATTTAAATGGAATAAATGTGACAAGGAATTAAGAATGTACAGTTCACTTTGCAATTAAAAATGATTAAAAAAAATAAGGTGATAAGCAAATTTTAAAAATAAGTGTAATTTCCAGTTATGTATAAATTCCTAATGTGGTTTATTTATTTATTAATTTTGTATAGATTAGATTTAGTGGAAGTGGCGATTATTATGAAAAGTTGGTTTCTTCGGCCTACACTTTTTTTTTTTTTTGTTAATATGTAAAATTATATTTAATATATTCAAATATGAGGATGTAAGGATGATGATCACAGTAATATTATCAAGTCTGCAGAACCTTATCAGACTGAAAATGCATCCCATATCTGAAAAACTGGAGGTACCTTTCCATCTTTGTCATATGGCGAGTCAAAGTTTTCCAGGAAAGAGCGGAAGACTTGTTCTTCTGTCCACTCTCCGCTCTTGTATTTGGGGTGATGTTTGCCGTTGTAGACACCCTGTAGATCTTCTATGGTCACGACTCCATCTCCTGTCTTATCAAACTTCTGAAAAGCCTGATCGATCGTCTGTTTGCGTGCGCTCGACATGGGAGGCTGAAGCAAAGAAACAGAAGCAGGTCGCATCGAAAAACACCAAAAAAACTTTTATGTGCCCTCAAAAAACACATTCTTACCCTTAAATTCTCAAGAAAAACTCATCAAAGTTGATGGTCCCGCTTCCATCCTTGTCCATCATGGCAAAGATCCGCTGTGCTCTGTCCCTCCCCACAGACACGCCGTAGTTCTCCAGCCCCTTCTCGAACTCCTGGAAGTTTAGAGATTTACTGCCATCATCATCCATAATGCGAAACGTCCTGGAAAGAATTTATATTCTTAGTTAAACAAACATATTTTCATAATTTCCACCCAAATCCTCTACCTATGTAAAAGAATTAACAGAAAGATGAATATTTAAAATACTGATTTATTACCTCACACTGTCCAGAAAATGTCCATGTCCCAAAATCCCTAAATTAAAAAGTATATTTCCTATAAAAATATATAACTAATTCAACTTAAAAACACAGTTCAGTTGCTGCCTTTCATCAAAACTGTCTGTACATATCATTTCAACTCGTTTTTTCGATCTTGAATATATCTGAATCTCAGTAACTTGAGTTAAAGCTATGAAAAAACAAGTTGCCGTGACTTATTAATCATATAATTTTTCACAGTGTTCTAAATTAGAAATGAGAATTTCTCTTAAAAGGCTGTTTTAAGATTTATTAAACTACATTCTAGTTTTTTCATACATTTCCATTTTTCAGATTCTCACTACTGTAATGCTAAACAAATAACATTTTATGTAAACCGTATTGTGAATAGTTTTTGTGCATTTTTAATATGTTGATTTAAACGAAGACCATTTACTGAATGCACATTAGGCTATACAAGAAAATTCTCTTTATGTACAATATAGTTTCTAATTTTTTTTTTTCTTTTGACTTTGGATGGAAATACGCCTTGATTTTGAGGTGAAGTATGACTTGTTTTTCCTGAGATTCATCCCATCACTGGATCAGTCCCCCTGGTGTAACCTATAAAGTTAATTATCCTGTTCAAGGGCACAGTGGTGATAATTCCTCATCAGCTTCAAGCAGGAATCAAAAACAACAGCTTTACTAATGCTGCACCTCAGTCTTTCTACGAAACCACAGACTCATACATTCACAGTAGATTGGTTTTTAATAAACTGGGGTATTTCTCTTGCCTTCCGAGACCCTTGATTCCCGCCGCGCCTCTCTTGAGGCACTGCTGCCTGAGCTCCTGCACTGCATCTGCGGCCATGGCCCCTCAGCTCAGTCCCGGTGGATCCACTTCAAGAGAGATTAAGAATGCAGAAATGCACTGAGGTGGTCCTCATGCGTCTCGTGGGCAGACAAGGAAGTGCTTTTATGTAGCGCCTTCTGTTGGCCTGGAAACATATACTCATAGGATGTAACCACAGCAACTGTAGTGTACACATAAACCGCCATAAAAACACAATAGAAACGACAGACTTGGCTATTTCATCTTTCTCTGTATGAGGAAAAAAGTCGAAATGAAAAGTTCCAGATTACTGACATCTGCCAGGCTATATTTTTATCATATTTATCAGACGTTTTTTCACAACTTAGTCACTTAGTCTACGTATCCGTTGTGAAAAAATAAACAAAGATAAAAACATCACTATACGACTTTTATTTAGCCTCGTCCTTTATGTAATTTCTGCTTTTTGATTTAGTAGAAAAAAAAAACGGTTTGATATATAGATTAAATCAAATAAATATGAAATACCATAGGCCTACCTGTCTTTTGCGGTAGTCTCTTGCGAAGTGTGTGCAGTCTCACGTGTTTCTCAGGTGCACCTGCGTGTTTTCTCCGCCCCCCAACGCAGCTCTCTTTTTTGATTGGCTGTAAGGCGTGTCAATCATTACCTTCTGCGTTCAGCGTCTTTATTAATCGATTATCGTCAACATTTAAAAAAAAAAATAGAAATAAAAACATATTCACATTACATTTTTACATTTATCTATCTATATTTATCATAGTTTCTTCCAAATACCAGAGTTAGTCGACTGCAATTATTTCTGCTGTTTTTTTTTATATTGTAAACCGATATCGAATCAATTCAAAGTGTAATAGCTACATTTCCGAATTTTTATTTACATTTGTATTAATGTCTAACTGAGTTTTACTCTAATAACAGTAACTGTATAACCGTTTTTAGGCGGGAGATGCATGATCACGTGATGCTAAATCGGCCTGAAGGAAAAAAAACGCGTTTCTCATGAAATTCAAAATATGGCAGACTTTTAACTGGTGTATTATCTGTATTTACCACGGTAAACTACGACACGTCAGTACAGGTAAACTGTCTATAAACAAACCCTTCTTCATGTCTGAGCTAGTTTGTAGTTTGAGTTTGTTGTTTTAGAGTAGGCTAGCTGTCAAAACCACGACAGGGAGATTCTCATGGAAATACATCCAGATAACCTTTCACCCACATTTTTTTTTTTTTACTGTAATTCCAATTCCCTTTCATTAATTCCATTTATTCTCAATGATAACGCTCATTTGTTTCACATTAGTAGTTTTGATTGTATTATTCTTAAAGAGGCCCATAGAGTGTTCTTAACACAGTTCACTCATGTTGTAAATAGCTGGAAAAATATTGATATTGTTTTTTTCTATTAAGACACTCACATTACAGGAAAAGCAGCTGAAATGCTTTTAAATTGCTTTCGTCTGGTGTGGAGTGAAAGTAACGGAGACAAACACCCCCAGTTTTTGTCAATTTGTACCACTTGGAGGAAGATTAGATTCTTGGACCAACTGAGAAATAGTTTATGCTTTCTTGTTTACTGTGTGTCAGTGGGTTGATGGTCTTAAACATAAACCGGACTTCTCACAGAGCATTAGAGGTTGTATAGAGTTATTGGTTTCATGGGCACAACAGTGATATGCACCAATGACGCTGCGGTCAGAATGAAGTGACCCGGATCTGATGGTCGTCCCACAATGGGTTAAATGTTTGGAGCCAATAGCAAGAGTTGTATTTGTGGTCATGTTGAAATCGTGCTTATCAAGCTGCTCTGGTGATGTTTTCTCTACCACCAGTTTGATTTCTGTACGTTTTCAGGCTTTTGAACACTTGTTCAAAACATTTCAGTTAATTATGTGATGGTAAAATCCAAATAATGTGTTAATTAACATGATTTTACAAACGTACTGAGCCAGTAAGAAGTATTCAGCCCCTTGGACGCTTTTGTTTTACAACATTTAGCCTCAGAAGAATAAATTAGGTTTTTTTTGACACCAATCAACAGCAAAATATTCTTTCATGTCAACACACATTGTACATCTGGCTGCTGAAGGGTTTTTTTTTCCCTTAATTGTTATTTAAAAACTGCTCAGGCTTGGTCAGGTTGTATGGTAGTTGTGTGTGAACAGCTTTTTATTATTATCATTATTATTATTATTATTAAAGTTCACCCAAAAATTAGCAATCAGATTGGGATCTGCAGCCATATTACAAAAAATGTTAGTAAGGCAATTTATGTTAGAATAACTTTTAGCTCTTCACTTGAGACTTCTTGCATTTCTTAATGATTGATTTAACTGCACTCCAAGGGATACTTTGTGACTTGGAAATCTTCTGGTATCCATTTCCTTCCTTGTGCTTTTCAATTATCCAAGCTGCTTAGATTGAGCTTTTTTTCCTTAATGGCGGATCTGCCACAGTACTGACTCACCACAAAGTTGGACCTACCAGATTGAGGTGTATTTATACTAGAATCAAGCCCCTTGACAACACGGGTGATCTCAATTTACCTGTTTATGATGGACCTCTAAACCCATTTGGCCCACTCCAGTGATGGTATAA
The DNA here is from genome assembly GCF_018340385.1 of Cyprinus carpio. Lineage (NCBI taxonomy): Eukaryota > Metazoa > Chordata > Actinopteri > Cypriniformes > Cyprinidae > Cyprinus > Cyprinus carpio. Next base: position 29,247,943 of record NC_056598.1, read on the forward strand.
ATGTGTCATATTAAATATATATTTTGGACTTGTACATTCTGAGAATCTGTTTTTTCGCTTTGACGTCAACGAGTCGTCCACTTATTTCTGGTATTGTTTTAATTTTTACATTTTTTTTTTTTCGTCCTTACATCACCCCTTGCAGCAATCGCTTAAACATCAAAGCGTTGTAAACAAGATCTCTCCCACTAGAATTGAATTCTTCTGTTTGTGCCGTGACGTTGCGGCATTGTAAATCTGCCGTCTACACATTTTGTAGTGGAGCATAAACAGGAAAGTGAATTTAGAAACTCAAGACAAATAACCAACTTTTTATGTTTTGTTGTAAGCTGGGTATGTTTATTCAGCCGACTTTAGAAATTCCATTTGGCACAAGTGTAAAATAATAAATAAGTTTCTGTCTCCCTCGTGAAATATCTAAATATAAATGAAAAGCATTTCGCAATAAATACCGTTTATCCACAATACAGATGCATTGCATCGACATTTCTGCTGTTGGTGTGAAAAAAATCCAACACTCCCAAACGCTGATCATGATTAGTTGACATGGGAAACGTAACAACAACACACATACATTTGCATTCCTGTAATACTGTCGCAGTACTTTCAGTTCATTTGTACACACAAATACAGACACTCAAGCACTCCACTCCAATATAAATGGACAGAAGTAGAGTCACTGAACCCCTTGTCTTATCTGCATTAGCTTTTTCAGAGGGGGACAAAAACTTTTACATGCTAGGTGACATCTATAGTTTAAAGGAATAGTTCACTCAAAAATAAAAATTTGCTGAAAATGTCCTCACCCTCAGTCCATCCGAGATGTAGATGAGTTTGTTTCTTCATCAGATTTGGAGAAATGTTGCATTACATCACTTTCTCACCAATGGATCCTCTGCAGTGAATGGGTGCCGTCAGAATTAGCATCCAATAAAAACATCACAATAATCCACAAGTAATCCGCACCACTCCAGTACATCAGTTAAAGTCTTGTGAAGCCAAAAGCTGCGTGTTTGTAAGAAACAAATCCATTATTAAGACACGTTTAACTTCAAACAGTTGCTTCTGACTAAATAATCCATTGTATATATTTGTATTGGATATAATAATATCCATTATATTCAGACTCATTCTGATAGCACCCATTCACTACAGTGGATCCATTGGTGAGCAAGTGATGTAAAAGTGTTATATTTCTCCAGTTTTTGGGGAGAACTATTCCTTTAAGTAAATTTACAGATTTTTAATTCATTGTTTGCAATTTTTCCAAAACAAAAAATACATTTTTTATTTGCACAGACAACACTGGTACTGCCTTATCGAAGCGAGCGATCACCTTCTGTATCCAATTAGCAAGTTTAGACACAGTTTAATCGCTTACTAGGGTTCCACCAATGGCAGGGTGCCCTAAATTTCTAAAAAACAAATTGAAGACATGTTGTCTTGTCTACTGCTGATATTTCCACAGGGCAGGATGTACTGATTGTTTAAAGTTGAGTAATTCTTTGCACTTGGTTTGACGGTGTGTGGCAAGATCTGGGTAATTCCATTTTCATTCAGAAGGTACATTGCATTTTAATTTACAATTTAAATACCTAAATGACATAAATTTTCCACCTGAATTGAAATGTAATTGATCTGAGTAAAACGGCTGCATGCTCCATTAGCGGTTGCATTGTTTTTACAGTAATTCCATTAGCTCTGAAGGAAAGATGTGTTTAGGGCTTGACGGATCCTGGCGTGACTCCAATCTCATTTGTAGTTTTGTCCTTAATTACTTCAGTTATTCAGTCAGACCACAGTCTTTTTCAGTGAGAAAGAACAGCAAAGAATGAAGAAGCTATGTGAATGAATATAAGAAACGTAGTTGTAGATTATTATAATAATCTACGAACCAATTTGGGGATTGTGGCTCATTTGAAACAGACCAAATCCAACTATATCAGATTGTTCAGCAAGCTTTGTGTATAAACCAGATTTGTCCTTTTGTGTGTTCTGACTTGACAGACATGAAATGTGGTGTTATATACAGGAATTAAACCTGGAATGTATAGCAGTAAAAAGACTGGCTACACTTTTTTACAGCATGTTTCTGAAAGGCCAAGGCTAAATTTACTGCTTAATCCTGTACGTCTGAACATCTTAAAACTGCTTACAACTCCACCATTAGTCTCTTAAGCAGTTCATCTTCACACATACAATGATCAGTTAATTGCGTTTATGACAGATTTCATGCAATTAAACCAGACCAGTAACTAATTTAGTCCAGAAAAGAAAACATAAAAGCTTTTTCTGTGGAAGGGTGAAGCATGTGCAAGGTTCAAGGGGTTTAATGGCCTGATGTCATAGGAGAACCATTTTAAGATGCACAAAATTTAACTAAGTACCTGTTTGGCTTTAGAAAATTTCAAATGGGAAAATTTGCCCAGATCACATTTCGGCTATATATCTATATACTTTAGTACATTATTATTATTTTAAATCAATATAAATTATTGCCTGTCCAATTTTCTTTGTAAATATATTTTTCATGCCTCTCATTTGGTTCTAAAATGAAATTACCCATGTTCTTGACAGGTTTTGTGAGGTTTAACCCAATTTACTGTTGCTTTAGAACCCCAAAACCAATACTTTGATCTAAAGAATCAAGAATTTTATGAATTTTTGATGAACTTGTACAGCAGAAAATGGTTCTTTTGAGGACAGAACTTTGTTTAATGTGAAGTGCTACAAAGAACCTTTTATTTCTAACAGTATAATGTTCCATCTGCATAAATAAAGGTTACAATTACTTGTTCATAAATATGTTCAAGGATAATAAATGTATATGTTTGCTGATGAGAAGTACTAAACCTGGAATTACTTTCCAAAAGACAATGTATCTCAAGTATCATTGTCTAAAAGAATGTAAACATGAACGTGACCATGAGAAAAATGAACTTTTAAGATTTTTGAGGGACGACACCTTTGGGAAAACTTTTTAAGCTATAGTTTACCCTATTGGCTCTTGGAATTGGATTGCCTGTTCCTATTTAAATGTAAATATCAGGGTGTAAATTGTCTCAAGGACAGGAGAAGTTTGGATTGATCAGACATGCTTTGGCAAGGCTTTAAGGTCAAATTCAGGGGTTTGATGTAGTGTTTATACGTGTTTCAAGTGACAGTGTTGTTTTAGGTAATATCCATCCTAGGAGACTTTTGGTCGAGAAGCAGCATTTTCCTACATGTACATGTATACCTCTGATTCATATTTCTGACTAGCGTAATCCCAGGAAGTGGGTGCGGTAGAACAAGGTTAGAACATTGCATGTACATTCTTCTAAGAAAACAAACAAAAAAGAAACGAAGAAAGAAATGAGGTAGTTTTCACAGCTGCGTTGCACTTCATACTTCAGTATTCAGATTCGTAACAAAAGCGAGCAGCATACAGTTGTCGCTGTAGCCCTCTACCAGTAATATATATATTATTTATATCTTCGGTTAAATACTACTATGTCTGTACTTATTCTTCTGCAGAAGTTTCCAGTGGAAGGCGAAAGTAGTCTCCCTCCAGGCGCCAGCTTTTGGTCCCATCGAATTAAACCAGCGATCCACCTTTGAATAAAGTCCATTGCCCGTGCTAATCAAAAGTGCCAGTAACCACTGAAAAGGCAGAAACACAACTTTATCCCATAGTTGCCAAGGCCTTAGACATTCAGACCTTGTTTTTTGTGTTTTGCGTATCCCTTTTCTGTAGCTTTCACTCTTTCCATGGTGGCATTGTGGGTCCCTCTCAGCATCTTTTTCAGAATTGCAATTTGCCCCTCCGTTCTCAAATAGTTCCATGGTTTCTGCGTGTCACATGGTTGCCCTTTCCAAAGTTCCTATGGTTACCACGGAATTTTGAAACGTTCTCTGTTGCCGTCGTAATGTATAGACATTCTCTCTGATGTTTCCATAGTTACCGGAATGTCATACGCAACCGCATGCTCTCGCAGAGACGTTCTGGATGGTGTAGAACCTGTCCTTGTTGTCAAAGAAAGACATTTTCTTCTCAAACTTTGTAGGGCGACAACATGGGGCGTAGCGTGCCTTGTCTTTTTTTGCATTTTCCCGTCCTCGCCGGCCCCTCTCACTGGAGCCGTTATTTAACTGCATGTGCTCCATTACAAAGTCATAGTTGCGTCGTTCGTGGATGCACTTCCCGCTGCAGTACCTAAAGCGCACCGTCTCGTCGCTCTCGTACCCGAGCCCGAGCTCGCTCACCGTGAGCTCGATCTCGTGTAGAGCGCACGGCTTTGGGCCCTTCCGTGCTCTTTGTTCTGATCATCCTCTCCTTCTGGTCCACCAGGGTCGCGATCACCTTCTTCAGCTCGCCCTCGGTGAAGAAGCTTTGGAAGAGGTACGAGACTAGAGGAAAGAAAAACATACCAGAGGAGAAAGTTAATGCTTAGAGGTTGCTCTTTCACAATTCAGGAGAATTAACTGAGTTCTCAGGTCAGAAACATACTTTACACAAATATGCTTTCCAAACGTCTTACTAATATGCCATTAAACATACTTAATGTGCGTTTGTGTTACTGTGCCGGTAACAAACCTCAGTTCTCAAAGGGCGATTGAATGTCATTAAACCAAAGCCAGGCTAATTTAGCATGGGTTCCCTCCAGATTTTCTGTGGTTTTGGTTTTGGATTTATGAGTAAAAATAAGGTCCGTTGTTAATGTTACTTTAGCATTTTGTTCTACAACATAAATTATGCACAAATCAGGCTTCAGATGTGAATTCTGAAGCCACTCTGGGTCGGACAAGTTGCTGTATAAGAATTATAGCTTTGCTTGTCAAGCATATGAACTCACATCCTTGTAATTTTTTTTTTTTTTTTTTTTACAAATTACATTGAATTATGTTCTTGTCTAAGGTCTGATTTTACTCAAAAAAACAACACAACCCAACAAAAAAACCTTGGGAAAAAGCAACTCAAATGCAAAAAAAATCTTCTGGATTTGTGTAAAAGCTCAAAGGCTTTCTCATTAGGTTTTTTTTTCCTTGCCATGATGGTAGTGGATCTGAATGGCTCACTGTAGAAGACTGTGCTAATATAGCAATTCTTGTGGGAACACGTACTTGCATTACGTTAGTCTGACACATCTATGCATTCACATACTTGTATGTGCCTTAGTTGTGTTTGGTTTAAGTATCAGTTTTGTGTTATATGTTTTCCTTAGAAGTAAAAGTAGACATAAATAAAACAATTGTAGAAATATGGTAAGAAAATGGACCTCATTGAGAGTGGAAAGCATATTTAATTTGACATGAAAACAAGGCTAAAGTTGGGTTTAGATGTTGAGCTCATTCTATAGGTTCATTGGACCAGCATGAGTGTTTTGAGTCAGCATTGCCACTGAAAATGTTATATTCACTGATTTTGTACATCCATTTTTCAATGTCTTGCAAATTCATTGTATTCTACATTGTTGTTATGATTCTGCTGATTGGCCATATGGCCACAAAGGTAATGTTGTTAATCTAGCTGGCTAACACACATGTGGTTAAATATAACTTAAAAGCATTCAGTTAGAATGTGTTAAAGCATCGTATATCATTTTTTTCGTGCAAAAGAGTGGTTTTTTTGAATTTATAGTTAACTGCTGTCCAGAGGAAAAAAAAAAAAAAAAATTATATTGTTGAGCCCTGGATTTTATATTTTTGTACTTTTCTTTCATTTTTCATCTGTGTCTAATTAGATTTTTATGGTGTCTACCTTCGCTGTGGTCTCTAGAAACTATAAAATGAATGTGGATAGGCAGTATGTTTGGGCTTTATAGTTAGAAATTTGAAATGTTCAATATGACTTTGTCTTGAGATATCTGACTTTGATTGAGACTTTAGTGTCTTGGCAAGCACAGTTTGAAACTCTAAAGGCGACACGTGAAATTGCTAAAATGTTAATTTCTGGAAACATATCTGAAAAGTGGGAAAATTAAGCTTCAGGTTTCCATGTGCTCTTCATTTGTTTATGTCTAGGTTAAGGCTGTGCAACTAAATGCAGTTGCAAAAATTAGTTAATGTAAATATACCTAATACAAAATGGAAGTGAATGCATGTGTCAAACTCTAGGGCTTAACCTGCACAATCTGATTCAATCGTTCACTTTAAACCGTTGTAATTATCAAAGTTGTAAAGCAGGATTATGTCCATCTTTAGAGCACTGCCCTCTTGCTACTCCATCCCTGACCCTGCACCTAATAGTGTTTTCTCTAATCAAAAACACACCTGATTCCATTTATTAGAGACACCATGTTGGGTGTCAGCTAAGGAAGATATCCAAAATGTGTACCAGGTTGGGAAACACTGCTCTATATGTAAGATGAGAATAGGTCTGAATAGTTTGAATAGTCTGGGTGTGTTTAAAGAAAATTGCTTTTGCATGCAGGTACACACTGTTCATGCAGCTGTTCCAGCATATAGTGTATGAAAGGGTTGAAGAAAAGGTGTGAAAAGTATTACATATAAAGTATATATCAAAAAAACATCCAGTGTACCTTATGAGTTTAAGGCAAATTTTGAGATGTTGTTTCAGAATAATAGAAAGAAAACATCCAAAATACACTTTGTTTATTTTATTGCACTCAATATATTTGTGTCTATAGATTTGAATTATAATAAGTATATTTAAAGTTTTTCTCTACTTCTGTAGCACTTAGCTACATAGACAAAACTTTACAGTTTTATTCCTATCTATATTCTGAGGTTTTTACAAAGAGTATTGTTTATATATACTTTGCACCGATTTTATACAAGACTGTTTCCATAAAGCCGCGGTCACATTAGACTTTTCGTTCCATTGACTTCCATTCATACGCATGCGAATACGTCAGACCGGAAACGCCGGAAAAGTCCGTGCGAAGATATTCCGCATTTCGCTGCATAGCAAAGTTCAAGTTTGAACTCTGACCTGTGATTTCGCATCACGTGAATGCGTGAGACCAATAGAAGATCAAAACATCACAAAGTGGCCTCTCGGTACAGAAATGGAGGAATCCCTAATTTTAGCATCATCCTGTTTTTACACAACACAACTTTAAAAGCTTACAAAAATCACATAAAAAGAGAAGCGGCTTGTATTGTGGTGGCAAGGGAAACAGGAGCGGATGGTACGTTTGAACAGTGAAACGTGTAATTTTATGCTTTTTTTTAATTACATGAGATTTGTATGTGTGCATGTGTGTATTTTATGTATATATTTCTTTTCTTTTATAGGATTACATGTCTGTCTATATGTAGCACTGTGGTCCTGTGAGGCACAACATTTCACTCCCTTGTATGTCTCCTCATATTAAGAATGACAGTAAAGCTTGTTTGAACTTGAATTATATCTACTGATTAAATGTTCTACTCTGTTCACTTGGGCGGTCTTGCCTTAAATATCAAGTGATCTGACAGGTAACTGTGAACCTCATGTTAAATAGTGAGCAGAACTGGCTGCAGAGGCTTGTCAAGTCTGCATCAACGTGACCTAATCCACGCTGGCAATGTTGCTAAGGAAAACCAAAAAAAGGTTTCTCTTACATTCTGAGAGAAGAGAGCCCATGTCCTCCGTGGCTCTGACCGCTCGGCGTGGTGCTGGCTTCCTCCCTGAGGTTGATGAGAGTGAAGATGAGGATGATAGTGGCAGTTCAAGTCCTGTGGCTGCTGGCTGTGAGGAAGGGTCTGATGAAATCCCTAAGGCCTTTGGGTAGAAAGACCCAACAGGTGATGTGGTTTTCATAAGCAGGAGGAAAAACGAGGCACCAAACAGGATGAAGGCGAGGGTGACCTCTTTCCATACCCTCATCTTAGAGCAGCGTGGAGCATTGAAACTCTGAAAAACACATGTCAAAACAAACCCATTAGACAACTCATCGATGTTTGGTTAAGCTCAGACCGGCTTGCTGAGATTTTTATCAGTCTTTTGAAATATGTGGCTTTCTTCCTATTTATTGAAAGCTTTCAGTGAACTGTAAAAACAGTTCTGAGGAATAGTGGGAAAATGCATGGTCTTAAATGAATAGTTTGCAAAAAAAAACTTAAGTTTTAAGACTTAAGTATGCACTAGGGACTTAACATTATGTGTGTTGTACTTTGCTTTCAGCAGCATACTTGACATACAATGTGTTTTTTTAAAAATAAGCCTTAAGTATACAATAATACAACCTACTGTCTGTGTTGATAGGTTAGTTATTATCACTTGTGCAGGCTGAATAGAATGAGGTTCGTTCTTTCAAGTCATGATCTTTTCTACGCATTGTCTCCTTTCCCCAATTGATTCCTCATCTTCATGAAGGTGTGTCCTCCATAACATCCACCTGGGTGGAGACCCGACATTATTGTATGCAAGCAAGTCCAAACAATTAGTCCTACTTTTCCCGAGGGGGAATCTTTGTTTGCAGAGATGATCCATTCACTGTGAGCAGATTTATGACGGTAAACAGACCTCCATTAGTTGTTGAAATTACCTACATGTGTTGAGATTAATCTAGATTTATTTTGTTGCATTTTTCTTAAAAATAAAGGATTTTATTGGCATTTATAGTTCCATGAAGAACACACGTGGAATCTTTCCATTCCACAAAAGTTTATTTAGATTTTTAAAATCTGCTTCAAACTGAAAGGTTCTTTGGGAACCAGAAGTGGTTCTTCTATGCCATCACTGCAAAAACACACATCATTTTTAAGAGTGTATGGTGAAAAGGGAATTTTACTATAGTTACGACACTTTCTCTTGACCAGAATATTTAATAAACAAATACGTTATGGGTGGTATGGCTGATGGGCGTTCCAGTTTTCGGGAAATCTAAAGTGCTTTCTTCGAACCTTCTATGTGGGCCTGCTGGTATAACGTCCCCTGCCAGATCTATCTGTTGTCTTTTATTTGTTCAGCTAAACACAGGTCTATGGAGCATATATCTATGCCTGCATGTACACACATATTTTTCTTTAATCCTCTCAAAAGACTGCATTCTTTCCCTACTGAGGAATCTCTTTCCAATGCTGTGTTGTTTTTGCAGTTGAGCGTTCTTTTTTTTGCTGAAAAGTCTTTGTTTTCATTGCTATCACTAGGTAGGTTTTCTCCAGAGTAGGAGAGGAAGGTGGAAAACTCTTCCCCAGATGAGGAAATAGCAGATGGGTAACATTTAAGGACATATCCAGACACAGTATGCTGGAAGTGTTTTGCCAGACTGACCGTATGTATGGTGGTCTTACTGGGTCAGTGTGGATCGGGCTGCCGATTCATGTTGGATCTAAAGTAGAGATGCTCAAACCAGTGCTTGCATGCAAATATTGGCCCATGATGATCTGTAATTTGGTCACTTTGTGGTTTAACATTGTTTGCTGTATTTTTTTGCATTGAAATGTAGATGTAAGTGAAATTTCATTTCATCATTAAATGTACATTTTCATTTAGTCTGGAATAATGCAAGTTCCTTTTTGACCTACATCATTTATGAAGTAATTAATTAATTTTTTTGCCCTGGTCTAAAGAGTTAATGGGTTGTCTGAAGTTATGGTGAATTCAGGTAAATTACCATGGCTCTAAATGCCCCAAATTAGAGATAGATACATAGATTTTTTATTATTTATTTTTATTTTATTTTATTTTTTTTTAATAAAGAAGAGGAGTGGTTCATGTCTGGTTTATATGCACCCTGAAAAAATATGTACAATGAACAAGATAAATGCATTTCCCCCATATTTAATAGTTCAAAATTTTGCCATATTGTAATGCTGAATACAGTGTTTAATTTGGGGGGCAATTTTTTTATTTTATTTACTTTGATAAAAAGTATTTACTTTGATTATTATTTACTTGACTATTATTTACTATGATTATATACTTTGATTACTTTTTGATACAGTGTATCACGTGGCATTACTAAATAAAAGTAAACACAAGCTATTATTGTTTTTAATAGCAAAATGAATGCCTTTTTTAATAAGCCTGGAATTCATTGTCTCATCGAACTTCTCAAGCTGTTGGAAAGCATGTAGTCATTTTTGTTGTGTTCTGGTCTCTTTATCTCGTTCGCTGTGTATTTTGGAAACGACATTATCACTCTCGTCACTTTCTTCACTTGACCAAATATAGATCTGGCATGTCTAAAATGCTCAAAACAGATGATAATGAATAGATAATCATTATTTAAATTAAATTCATGAAAACATTCTCCGGTCCTATTTCTTCCCAAACTCTCATGAAAACACTGTCACTGCTATAAAAAATCTTTAAGGTCCTCTAAATAGGCTTCATTTACTTCAATCAAAATGTCAAATGGATGAATTATGCCCTGCATACGTTCTTGTTTGGTTTCAGGAGATCTGTGTATTTTGAAATCCAGGGTAATCCGGGCAGCAAAATGTGTTACAATAAACAACAGAACACTTCTGTACCAATAAACTGTCTTCAGATTCATACGGTATTACCGCTAACGATTATTCGCCTTTCTGCTTTAATCGCCCTTTAGTTGCAGTACAAATAATCAAACAGCAATTTGAGTTTTCAGAGATGGCCGTTTGATGAATTGGCCTGTTGAGGTGAATCGTTTCCATCAGTGGTGTTCTGCTAATTAACTTTATTTACACAGACCATTATGAACGCAATGGACAATTACATTTGAGACATGCTTCATGCTGATTATTGAGTATGACGTTAACTGCAGTATGTTTGATGAATTATGTTGTATATTAAGTGTTACCTCATCATCTATTTTAAACAGTTGTGATCTGACTGATTGTAAAACATTAGTGATGTAATATAATCCTTATTTCAGAGACTGCCTGCAACATACTTTATGATTATAGCATCAAATAAGCAGCATTCTTTTTTTTACTAAAGTAAATTTTGTTTGCACAAGCTGCAGCTTTGCCTCCTTTAGCAGATACTTCTGAAATAAAGGCAATTTATTATAAAGGAGCCAACAATGTCACAATTCAGAATTTTTAAACAAGAACAGTAAACTTATTCTGGTTTACTTTTGAATTGTAAATAGTTTCTTCATGCATTTATAACGAATACATGACAGAAAAAAAATGAGATTCATGGCATTTATTCCATGTGTATTAACTTTTGAGGCCATTAACTCTTTTTCTTCCATAGATTCATAACTGTCCATTATATCATTCATAATGTGAAGCTGTTTTACTAATGATATCAGACTATATTGTTCATTTGTTGTAAATAATCTGATATTTTGGAACTGCATGGACACAAACTAAAATAAAACGGTAATATGTTTAATTCACTGTATTATACAGAAATAGCCGTTGCCAGATGGTTATTTAATACATAAACCTTTATGTATAGTGTTACCGCCAAAAACAACGTTGTGATTTATACTGTAAACATCATATGATATTACGCATGCTGTGATATTGGTGTTGTCAACTTTAACACACCCAGCTGTAATTTATATGACTGCATGTGTGTCTAAAGTTTTCTACTGGCAATTGCAGATGATTAGAAAACATACAGTGTGACAAACTACCTGTTTCCTGAACAAGTTTCTATCAGCTCTGGAAAGGTTCTCATGTTCAAATTCAAATGAGAAACTTTCCAGAACTCAGGAAACTGGTAGTTTGTCACTCATGCTTAATTTCCAGTAAATGTACTGAGACTTGAATTCTTGCTATCTAAAGCATATTTGGCAACATCTTTTGAATTTCATTCACTTTTCCACTGTTTTCCACTCCATTTTTGATCTAGTATTGAAGATTTTTTTAAAAAGGTTTTTTTCTTTCTTTCTTTTTTCATAGACACAATAATGGAGTGTTTGTTTAAAGTTACTGGTCTTTAATAACATTCCCAAAATGTTAGCACAAAAATGTTTTAATTTAAACATCGAAACATGAAAGTTCCGAGAACATTCAAAAGTAACACTCCCAAAATATTTACAAAATGGAACGTTACAAAATGGAATGGTTTTGCTAATGTTTGTATAGATAAGAAATCAAACATTTTTAAAATTTAAATAAAAAAAAAAACTATGCATTTTGAATGTTCAGAGAACATTTATAAATAATGTTTTCATAACAATGTGAATGTAAGCAAAACTTTCTTAGAACGTTTTTATTTTTTTTAAGCTGGGGAGGGTTGACATTTTTTAACTGGAAAGAATGTGGTGTATAAACAATTTCACTCAGGAATTGCTAATAAATTTCACCAACAGTTACAAAGAAACAGCAAGTAACACTTTGAATTAATTTACATTTTGAAGTAAGAAAACTGAAACAGTATTTTATTTTAAAACATACTCTAATAATCTTTTTTTGTTTTTTTTTGTTTTTTTTTTACAGTGTTGAAAATAGATCAGACTTGTCCAGGCCTTTCCAGTTAACCTTACATTTGACATGACTGTAAGAACCCTTTCCCATTTTCAGTCCTTTCACTCACACACATATAAAAAATAAGGCTCCATAAATCACATCAGCTAAACATTATAGTTTAATAACTCTGTGTCAGAGCCATAAACTGTAGGGTGAAAGGTGAAGCCACTTAATACATGATAAATTCTGATGAAAGCGTGACACCTACTTTACACTCTTCATTGAAAAGCACAGACGCGTAAGGCTTTGGTCACTTCACCGTTTGCACCGCTCGTGTCCATCACAGGGCAGATAGGTGGTGGCTGGGCAGCAGAAGGGAGGCAGGAACGCACTCCAAAGATCAGGCTGGGATTAGCACTAATGCGGCCTGCTTTATCTAGCGTCACGTGGGCTAACACCTGGGATTGGATCGTGGGGTGTGGAAGCAGCCGGCCAGGCTAATCTCACTGTCGCCTCATCCGACACATTCTTACACACACACACACACACACACACACACACACACACACACACACACACACACACACACACACACACACACACACACACACACACACACACACACACACACACACCACACACACACACACACAGACACACACACAGACACACACACACACACACACACAGACACACACTGTTTTTATTACTGTGATTTATTTTTTTAGTTTTGTTATATTTTTAGGGCCAAACTAAAAGCCTAACCAGGGACAAATAAACAATATAAAACATAAAAACATAAATTTTAATATACTAATATCTTTATTTTTATCATTTTTAAAATGTTTATATTCATTATATATTTATTTTGATTTATTTTATAAACTGTAAAAAATTGTATATTAGTCGTAAACAAAGATTATTGGAGTACGTTTTACAAGAAAATACTATTTCACTTTTTCTACTTCAAAATTTCATATTTAACTCAATGTGTTACTAACCTTTTTCAGTAAATATTTATAAAATTTACTAGCAGGTTTGCTGAGTGAAAATATATTTTCAGTGCATATTTAACTTTTTTGTTGTTTATCTGTTTTGTTTTTCTACTTCAAAATTGAATGTTTAATTCAAAGCCCTACTTGCCGTTTCCTTGTAATTACTTGTGAATTTTATTAGCAAAGTTTATTGAATGAAGTTGGTTTCCAAGTAAATCCTACACCTTTTTTTCCAGTGCATGCGCTGAAGTTTATTTAAAGGTTCTTTGTGGGCTAATTAAAGTTTTGGTATTAGTAGCTCATCTATATATAACAATTCTAAATACGACTTTATCTCTAGACTACTCGTATATAAAGATCTCAATCAAATATAAATGAATCTAAAATCTTCAATCAAACTTGTCACATCTCAGCTGCCAACACCATCATTAGATTCAGTCATACATACCTTGATGTCTGAATGCCATTGCATTAGATAAAATTCAAAAGTTTAGTTTCAAGAAAAGATCCTGCGTGATTTAATATACTTGCTTTGATATGTTGTTAATGTTGTCTAATGCAATGACATTAATACATTTTCACATCTGGCTAATTATGTCTAAAAGTGTCCAGATACTTTATACGGGCTTCTGTATATGAAATGTTTGCAGCAGTTGAAGTGGGTCACTTACAAATCTGCCAGTGGTTACATAACTAGACTGTATAATCAACTATTTTAACATCTATTGTTGAAACAGTTTGCTAGTCTCTGTGTATTTAATTTCTGAATGTGTTTTTAAACAGAGGAGTAGATAGCATGCTGAGTTATCAGTTGTTATGCCAATGTGTCCTATCATCTGCTGACCCTAAATGTTACATATAAACTAAACATGATGTCACATTCGGGCTCAATTTCAAAATATGCTATAAACACTGACAAAGGCTCTGAGCATCTGCTCTTAGAAATCGCATGTTTACTGGAAGTGTTAGTCGACAGCTGTGAAAGACACCATTTAGCATTTAGTTTGTGTATTTGGAGGTCAGCCAGTCCATGTGTGGATGCTATGCCTGAAATACAACAGCTGTCATGTACTGAACCTGTGAACGAGTGTAAAATCGGACCATAACCCTGGAACTAACACTTCAATACGTAACGCTGAATGATGCATATATCTGTACGAAGAGGCTGAAACATTAGCGCCATCATGCTTTCGTTTTAACAGTGTAAAGATTGTGTGCCATTCAGGAGAAAGGAGAATGCCTTTTCAATTATAATTCAATTAATTTTTTACAATCCAGGTTGACTTTAAATGTTAGTAGAATTCAAATCATGTTCAAAGAAATAAAAAAGCCTAGTTTGAAAGCCTTAAAATGTAAAGGTTTCTAGGCTATACATATTTAATGTTTGCCTTCTGTGGTTGAAAAACACTTAATTTCACAGAGTGCATTACCCATGTTGTATAATTAGAATTGCAATTCAGTAGATTCTTGTGATTCCAGTTGACCCTTCGCCAGGAGTTTGATTGACAGGCGATCTGACCAATCACAATAACCATTTTGTCCGACAAAACAAACCATGCATTCATCAAAAAAAAATCATTGTTAGCTAACTATTAGTTTCATTGAAATCTATTGACAACGACGGAAATTGCAACCAACTTGCGTTTTGGGAAACGCACTTCCAGACAGGAGAGTAGAATAACGTTGGTGGACTTGAACTTGAAAAATGGTGTGAATTGACATCTTTCCACGGCTGAAAAAACAAGATACCATCTGATGTTCATTCATGTTTATTTTGTGCTATACCTAGTAAAGCCACAAAACGGCAGTTATTGTTTAAAAATTACAAAATTTGAGAGCTGAGACTTTTTCATATCAAAAGTAACCTGCTCTGTCAAATTTCATTTTTTTTAAATTCCATCCCATTCAATTTCCTGTTTGTTTTGGCCAGTTTAAATTCACACTCATACATTTTGCACAACCCTGACAGATGCTTCAACATGAAAAATAATTGCTCAATCATTGCACATGCTTCAGAACATTGCACCAAGGTGCTTATGCAGGTGATGTGGGTTTGAATTTGGCTTGTGGCATTTGCCGATCTCATTCATCTAATGTGTTGCGAAACTTATCGGCGCCTTTGGAGAATGCAGGAGTTACATTAGCTCAGACCACAAAATTAAGCCCTATTTGCACGGGATTAGTATTATCTGGGGACCTTGTGTGATTTTGAAATTACCCCCCCACACCTGACTTTCGTGTGGTGCATTCGCACGGGATAAGCAAAGCCTGCGATTTTACTCAAATTTACTGACTTATCTCCTGGATACGATGTCAAGGCTTTGAGAATCCCGTTCTATGGTCCAGTTAGATGGATAAAAAAAGAAACTAATATAGTTTGTGCCTTGTGTCATTTACATTTCACCAGGTTAAAATATATCTCAAGCTTTATGCTTGATTTATTTGTAACACATTAACCTCAAAACATTTTCAGCTTTGCTTTCTGCAAATTGTGTAGTGATATGGCAGCACCCAAAATGCTATGAAACAATCCAACACAACTCCATTTTTTGCGAAAGATGGCTAAAAAGGCGCACGGGAAACAAAAACCTGGGAAAATGCTATACGACCTGCCAAATGCTGGCCAAATCACAGAGATGCCAAGGACTAATATTATCACAGGACCTCAGTGTTCGGTGAAAAATGGTAGGTCATTTGCGGGGGAATTTTTACTTTACAAATTAGACGCTGATGAGGCAAGATGCACATTTTCTTCTCACTCTTCCCAGTTAATATCAGTATGTTTAAAAGTGTAAAATATACATGTGTGATTTTGTGTATTGACTTTTACTGGACACACATGGAGCCAACTTATTAGCAGTCTGTGCACAGTGTATAATGTGGGAAAAGGTTAACTATGGAGATTCCTCCGATGAGGTGTCACAGTTACCTTCTCTTACTCCGTAATACATTTTGTTGCTTTACATCCAATTTGTGCACTGGTTTGGTTCTACTGAGTATAATGTGAATATGTACGACTGTTACGGGGAATATTTGTTTCATACAAAACATTATTCTTAAAACGTGATTATGATTTGGTATATGCAAAAGATGGCAAGTGAGGGATGAATATTCAACCAGCCTTTTTAATTTTCTTTATTTCTTATTAAATATACAGTATGTATGGTAGCATCTTTTTATCTGCTTTAATGTATATGATTCTAAACATAAGTAATTGTTGTAGATTCTGGCGAGGCAAGATGCACATGTTTTCTTTTGACTTTTCTCAGTCAATATTGTGTATAATGTGGGAGGAGGTTAGGGCAACGGATATTATGTCCCATATGTTCTTCCAGAGCCAATAAATGGAGGTGGTTTGAACCTGACCTGTTGTCCTCAGCTTGATGTCTCTTATGGACAGAGTTGGATCTGCTACACAAGGATAAACAGTACTCATCTTCGGTCCAACATTTTACCTTGTTTTATTTTATTTTTGGGCCTTTTGCCAATTTCATTTGTAAGCAGTGTAATTTAAAAGCGTTTCAACTCCCTTTCAAGTGTTTTATCTCTTTTGATGACATTGAATTTGATTATATTCTGTGATACAAAAGGGTAATCTGTGCATGCCAAATATCTCTTTTAAATCTGATTCAAAGTGTTTAGTGTTTTGCTAGTTTTATGTAATTCTGCCCTGGTCTGTATTTTTAAGACCTTTTTTTTTTCATTTTCTGTGCAGATTTGGAGAGTAAAGTCAGTAGAATTCACTGTGTATTTATAAAATGTATGGATTTTTGTGCAGTGGATTTATACAACAGTTCACCAAAAATATCTTTCCAATACCGTATGTTTCCAAACCTATATGAACAAAAGACATTTAAAAAAAAATTAATAAATGTCAGTATAATTAAATTCAGTCCAATGTTGTTTTACCCCAACTTTAAAATATGATCTTTTCCTATCAGCAGAAGAAAGGGTTAAATGAGTTTGGAAGGACGTAGTGAATATAGAGTGAATATTTTTGGTGGTATATCCATATTAAAAAGCTATTGGTGCTGTTTTGCATCTTTAGGACCACTTTTGCATCTTTTGTGCTGACTTTGAGAGGAAAGTCTGGAGAATTCAATGTGGTAGATTTATATTAAGTACTTGATTTATGTTAAGTAAAATGTGTGGACAGGGACAGTTCACCTAAAAATCAACTCACCCTCAAATATGAACACGAGATACTAAAAAAGTCTTTTCAATGAAATTCAATGGGCTCCAATGTTGTTTTTACCCCAAATTGGAAGTTGGAATAATATGAGGGTGAATATCTTCATACAGCTGGTATTGGTAGCTATGTAGTAAATCCAGTTTTCTTGTTTTATTCACTAAGCAAACACACAAAGGACAGGGCATGTGCAGAAGTTTGTGACTGACAGGCATTCAGTCGTATGGAGTTTCCGTGTGGGCCCAGTCAACAGTTTAGTTCTGTGGTTTAATTTGTGGCTCCACTGAGGATTTACTGCGGCAGGAATTTGATATCATCATATACCCGAGCTTCACAAAGTTAGAGCGGTCATTTCGCCCGCTCTGTGTGAACGCTACGAGGGCATTTCCTGCCATCTTTCACCACTGTTATTTTTTGTGGCTGGTAGTAAAAATGTACCTCGTGTAGGGAAAGACTGAAACATCTGACAGGAACAAAAGCCCAGATGCACAATGGAGAGACATGCACATGTGCGTCGCTCCAGTGATCAATAGCTGAAAAGGACGTGACCTTTGCATATCCCATCCTGATTAATGCATGCAAAACCTCAATGTATTCAACACCGTTTTAGTCACGTATGCATGATTTAGAACTTCCAGAGTTGTTGTTTTTTGTTTGGCAACAGCTGTGTTATCAGATATGGATATCACAAATGGATAGTCAAATCTGTAAACCGTAAATCAGTTGCATCGTGGAATTTTACAGTCTGGATTGAATGCCACAAATGTTTGCTTTCGCAAGCCAATGTCCAAATTCGCCACAATCCAGACAGTTCTGCGTACTGAAAAGCAGATCACACTCAAATAAAACCCTGGTGCTATTGTGCGTGATGGCATTTTAAACGTCCTGATGATTAGCGACTGGCACACTTGAATGCAGCTTGCTCTGAGCGTGTCGGAGCAGGACAGGCAGAGAAAACAAACGCACCCATCCAAGATCTTCTATCTGGAAAAATGCACAGGGATCAAGATGAAATGTGTCAAAGCTCAGGGTAGCGTTTCAAATGGATAACCCTGCATCTGCAAGCCGATTTCGAGAGCTCTCTCTGAGGTCGAGGGGAAAGAGGGAATCCCAGGTTATGGGAGTTGAAAGGCTCAAGTGAATATAAGCTTAACCTGCCATGCCTTTGGCACCTCAAAATGCACCAGATCTAATTGACGAGTATGATTAGGTCATCTCTACGGGTCAACTGCAATATATAAGCCTTTCTAAATGTATAAAACAAAAGGGAACAATCACAGTCTTCAGTAAGAATCTCTTCTAGTGCATATTAGGGATGCAATAGATTTTGTCACAAGAGTAAATGCGGATTAATCCAAAGGGAGTTCCTGAATACCAACAGATTCTCTTTGGAAACTTCTCTAACCTGGTTTACATCGAATTACCCATAAATACCTCTATATCTGGCCCGACAGAGATCTGCTTTGCAAAGACATGGGTTAAAAAAGACTTTGTCAAGCTTGTTGAACTCAAATGGACTGTAAGTGATGTATGGTGGCCTGAAGGTCTAGGACAGGAATCAAAGGTTCTCCAAGGGGACTTTGATGTGGTCTAATGTAAAAAACACCAAATATGGATTTCCCTTGTCTGTCTAGTGCATCTGATAAAACAATATAAGATCAAGATTTCTTATTAAGAGACAAATACAGATGTCTTGGTAATCTCTGAGATGATTTGACTTCCCCCAAGTGTGGTAAACTTCAGCATCTTGATTCAGTTAATGTAACAACCTGTTTACTGATCATGATCTGTGCGCTTCTTGAATCTGTGGCGATCTGCAGTGTTTAACACCCCGGCTGTAAGTAGCAGCTTATGCTTACAAAAGAAGATGTGTCCTTACCAAGTGGCCAGCTAAGCCAGACTTATCAAGGTGGCGTTGTGTTGGGTTGACCTCAGGCAACAGGAGGGGAGGGCAAATCCCTCATGGAGGCAGGATTGGAGGCGCTAGCATGAGCTGTCCATCCACACCGTATATCCATGTAATGAGTCGACGGCGAGAGCCTTCTGCAGGTGGGTTGGTTATTAAGTACTCTACCAGTGTCCTAGAGATTCCTTCTCATGATGACTTCTCCTCCAGGCTTTTCTAATATATGTTTACATTAAAATTTCTTCCGGCCACTCTGGAGGTGGGCTCGGAATTTCCTCATCCTTTGACATAGTTGGTTACGCAAGTCCGAGACGAGTAGATTGCGGCTTTGCAATGTAAATCACTTTGGAAATGAGCCTGTGCTTTGGGTATAGGTGGTTTCTGTCCGTTTTTAGGATTCCAGATCTGAAACACACAATCAGAATGAACTTTGTGCACTTGGTTAAAGACAGCAGCATAAATTATCATTATTTGATCCTTAATGGGGAAGCAGGTGGATGTGCAAAAACTAGCAATTTAATGCTTCTCCCATATCAAAAAAGAACTGAATCCAACTGAAATTTTACCCAGTTCCCATTAATGTTTGGTAGAGTGTCATATTGTTAGTTTGTAAACATACAGACTCTTTAAAAATTTATATTGAGTCAAGTCTCCCATGAAGAGTGTTAGTAACGATGCAGTGCGTTTCAAATCAATCCCTTATGAGGTTCCTTTCAGTTAAGATGCCTATGTAGACAGCACAGCGGTTCACTATGGTTTTCGGTACAAGCTGTTAAGTAAAGCCAACAAATTTTTAGTTAACCTTAATTCGTTCCAGATCTTCACCCTCATTTAAGGGTTTATACCAAAGTAGACCGAAACCAAATTTAAGACTAAATCCGACAAGCTCTTGGTGTTTTAGTCTGTGTCTGTGTTTGAGTCTGTTTCAACATTCTCATCTACGCCATCAATTTATAAAACTGTATATTTACTGACTTACTGTCAATCCAAATTAAATATCATTTTAAAACAAACATCACTCCGATCTGTTTATAAGGTGCTTAAATCGTCTAAGCTCTAAACTTACCATGTGCCATGTGAAGCTTACAGGCTGTCCAGATCCTGGTTTGGTGTCCTCTCATGCGAAGTCCTTCGTGCGTAAGATCCCTGCCTGTGTGTAAAGCGATGTGTGAGAGCAGTATTTCTCCTCCCTATGTGTTTTTAGGGGTGTGCGCATGGAGAACCCCCCTTGATCCCTGTCAGTCTTTCTCCTCCCTGTGTGTGAGACTCCTCCTCTACCAGCACGCTGATCACTGGATGGGTCGGATTACCGTAGACTCTAATCACTCGGTGGCACAGTCTTGGATCTCCCCCTCTCTCACTGGACGCTGGACTGGACACCAGAGCTTTAAACACCTACTGCACACCACATGCACAACACCAATAATGTGGGACAATCCATATCCTTCCAGACAAGCTTCAGAGAGAGTCACTTAACTCCATCACCGAGTCTGTCTATCACTGGCTTTTAATTTTTAATTAAACAAACTTAGTTATTTTTATTTAAGATACTTTAATAAAGTTTATATAAACAATTTATTATTATTCACATTTTACACATGCAAAAACTGACACTTTTGTCTCTTGCGGAGCATTGCAAAGAGATGCAAAAAGATAAATGCTCTTCTGAAGGCAGGAATAAAGCAGCTATGAGTATTGCATTATAATTTTTTTTTTTTACTTTTCTTTTTTTTTATTACCATTAGTACAAATAGAATATATTACTTATGTTTAACTTCTGTCACTATTTGCACTTGGTGTAAACAAGAGGATGCCTGTACTATTTGTATGGAATCTAAATAGCACCTACCTTTTTAGATACTCACTGTAAATATCTAAATGTTGTCATCATAGCAGTTTATTCCTGTGAGTTAAGATTGCTTTAGCAATTGCAACCATACAGAGTAAACATAAACTAAATCTTGGACCACCTGGGTGTTGAATCAGCAGAGTTTGTAGATTTTATTGCAAGCAAAATAATAAATAAACTCTGTATGATTCTTCAGAAACCAATGGAAAAATATATATATTCTATTATTGAGCGATGTTTGATATTTAATTCTTATTTATTATATAGCTAATACAGACAGACACCCACAATCAGATGTGCAGTTATGCATCTTTTCTCATCTTTGTGGCTGAATTTCCTTATATTCATTTCCTCAAGTATGGGAGACCGACCTGCACCTTTAGGTCAACGGATGCACAATGCTTTTCGTCAAATTTTTTGAGCGCTTAGCTTGTTGCCTGCAGCTCGTAACTGTTTTTCTAAGCATGCTGCACGACGCTGAAAGGATTACCGTGGGATGTAGTTTGGCATGCGTTTTGTGAATGACTTCATTTTTAAAATAAACAACAACATAATCAATAGGCCTGCATGTATTCTCAGGTTGCTTGTGTGCATCGGTTACCTCCATGCTGCGTGTTAATGCAGGTACGGGCACCTTCAGTTTTTCTGGCCCGTCACCTTTGACTTGGGAGTACTTAGGCTAACTTTTCTGTGAAATGTGTTGTGGTCCATGCTTTAAGGAACAAATTGAATTGCGATGTGAATTATTTGAGATGTTTTTTAATGTGACTTGCGCTTGACTTGGATTACAGTTGTGAAAAAACGCATGTTTTCCATGTTCTCCTTGGACTTGCTTAGGCGAAATGTGTGCCAATTACACTGTAAAGCATACAAGTCCTTCCCAAGCGAAATACCGTGAAACTCATGGCCGTTAACCAACGACGGTGTCTGCCAGGAAGGGTGAACGTGAGACTCTGGCAGTGATCCGTTAGTGACTCACTGAAACACTTCGGCTCTCAGCATAGAGAGTGTTGGAATCAGCAAAATGCAAAGCAGATGGAAGCACCTTCACAAAAATAAATGTCTGACCGTACGGCAGCATGGTTCACTCTGCAACCTGTCCAAAGTCTGGAGTTATCTGACTCTCGTAACATTCCCACTGCGTGATTCAGCACCTGTGTGTCTTGCTAAACGGTGAAGCATGTCTTTGCTGAGAGATTTAAAGAGGATGGAATGATAGTTTATTTAACTTCTGATGTTCGACTATTTTATATTCATTCCCAAAGTTCAACATGCAGAGAAAACAATGAATCATTCATGGGTTGATTCACCTGAACAGTGTGAAAAAAAAAATAAAAACTAACCTATCTGTCTAAAAAACCATCCGCAAGCAAAGACTTCAAGAAATACCTAGGCTGTAGTCTTTAGTTGTAATTGTTTTAGTGACTCCATTGTTGTAAAAATAACACACCTCACCTTTAACTGGAAATGTCAGCATTCTGATGTCTGTGATTTACAAAATACTAGATGTTTGCCAGTGTATTTAGGTGTCATAACATTGCCATTTATTTGTGACGGTTGTATACTGAATCACAATAGCAACATACACACTTGGAATAGCCTTTTTGGAGCGACAACTGCGTTTAAGTGTGCGATAGTGAGTAAATTATCATTCTGTGTGTTTATGGAGTACAGGAGTCACTTGTGAACATTAACTTTTTGGCATTTCATGGATGTAAACATAAAGCATGAATGTTTAATCTTATTGGTTTAGCTGTTTTTGACCAAAATGACGTTAGCGACAGGAAAAACATTATATAGTGCTGCGGGGATGACGTGTTTTTGTAGGCCAACCTGGAAGTTTAGTGTCATGCATAGGACTTTTCCATTGGATTTTGGATTGTTGCAGAAAGTCTGTGACCATCAAAATGTATAATTCTTAAACATTTTGTTCATCATAAGCTGAACAACACTCATAAAAGTGTTGAAGCATTTGAGACAAAGGAAACCTTTAAAATTATGCAAAAGGGTTTTACTAATGTATTTTTTTAATTGTAGAATAAAACGTGTGAAAACATCTTGAGCTTGTGTTAAGCTACAGATTCTTGGTTTGGCCTAGGTTTTGACCTACAGAAATGTCCATTGTCTATTAGTGAATCACTTTGGATTTAATAACATGTCAAAAATATTGTCAGCACAATGTTTGTTTGTATTGTTTGTTACAAAACCATTTTTTTTTTTCAGTTTTGGGTCAAAGACAAGGCATCCCAATGTGTGTGTCTGCATCAAATTAATTTTAAACGTAATTTTATGTAAATAGAAGACATATTAAGTGCAAGAAAAGGAAAAGTGTCTACTAAAAAACTTAAGCATAGCGCATATTTACTAGTATGTAAAAAATGAAAACACTCTGACCTATACGTATTAAAAATATGTAAAAGAAAGTGATCATAACTACATTTTTATTATATTTTATATGATTAAAAAACTTAATAATGAATAGTGGCAATTATGGGTAAAGATTTAAAATGAACTTTATTTTTTGTGGCTGCAGTGTGATCCTTAAATAGAGTATTTTAATGACAATTATTCTCGATTCCAAGATTTGTTAGTACATGAAACTGTTGCTACATTTCAATCACCATTGTAGGTGTCTTTAGTGTTTTAGTGTCACATTTTGGTGTCTCCTGTTCATCATTTAAAAAAATTATGTATGGAAGTCTTAATTTGCTTGGAAATAATAATAGCAATTATTCAGCACACATTCTAATGTACACAAGTACTTGCATTGTATTAAATTTTAATTGTTTTGATGCTTGAAAACCCTTTTCATCATCATCTCGCTAAGCCGCTTTGGTAATTACTAAACACAAGTAAACCAAGAGCATAGAGAGATGGATTTCAAAAACTGAAGTGCTCTTCACTGGAAACTCCAGCGGAGTCACGTGATGTTGAGATGACAGACTTCTGACTGTAATGATAGCAGGAATCCCTCAGCAAATGGAGATCCAGTCCAGAGATCACATCATTATTATGTTTCTGTTTACTTCACAAACTACAGAGCTAACTACAGTATTTGGACACGTAAGCCACATTAGTCTTCGCTGTTCTTCATTTTTTGAAGTCTCAGTGTGTTTGATTTTTAGTGGATGTATGAAGTCAGTTCTTCTCATGTACACACAGGTGTAATCACATCATTAACTAATCATCCACTCATCCACTAACCACATTAAAAAAAGTTTATTTTCAACACTACATCTACTGTTTTAGTTTGAATTTAAATGTTTTATTGAAAAAAAAAACAATCTTTACAATAAATGACACTTAAAGGGATACTCCACCCCAAAATGAAAATTTTGTCATTAATCACGTACCCCCATGTCGTTCCAAAACTGTAAAAGCTTTGTTTGTCTTCAGAACACAATTTAAGATATTTTGGGGCCGAGGCCAGGAGGCTTGTGACTGTCCCATAGACTGCCAAATAAATAACATGTGTCAAGGTCCATAAAAGGAATTAAAAGTCATCGTCAGAATACTCCATCTGGCATCATCAGACTTGCAATCTGGGTTATATGAAGCAACACAAGGATGCGCTTGTTTTTCTACGTGGTATTTAGCTTTGACTTGAAAGAAAACAGCGCATCCTTGTGGCCGCGGGATATAAACAAAAGAGCATACACAGCATACGGTGATATGGAGAGACACAGAGGAGACCGTTGACAAAGAAAATGTTTAATAAAGTTGTTATTTTAGTTTTCTTATTCGCTTACAAAAAGTGTTCCCGTCGCTTCATATAACCCAGATTGCATGTCTGATGGCAGATGGAGTATTCTGACGACGACTTTCATACCTTTTATGGACCTTGACACTGTTATTTACTTGGCAGTCTATGGGACAGTCACAGGCCTCCCGGTTTTCATCCTAAATATCTTAAATTGTGTTCTGAAGACGAACGAAGCTTTTACGGGTTTGGAACGACATGGGGGTAAGTGATTAATGACAAAATTTTCATTTTGGGGTGGAGTATTCCTTTAATATTTTACCTAATGCATTGACATTTATACTTGTTAGTGTGGCATAATACTTATATTTGCTTGCCAAGGTTGCATAAATTTGATCTAAAATACAGAAATATTTTTTTACAATCTAAAATAACTGTTTTCTTAAAATGTATTTATTCCTGTGATCAAAGCTGCATTTTCAGCATCAGTGCTCCAGACTTCAGTGTCACAATTCTTCAGAAATCATTCTAATTTGCCGATTCGCTGCCAAAGAAACATTGCTGATTATGTGTTGGAAACCGTGTGGTGTGGTATGATTTGTTTTTGTGGAAAAATACAAGATTTCTTTGATTACTAGAAAGCTCATTATGTCGTTACTGTCCTCTTGTTAATCAATTCAGTGCATCCTTGGCTGACTAAAAGTAGTAATTTCTTTCAAAAGAAAAAAACACTGACCCCAGATTATATGTAATTAGAAAATATGCAGCAAGATTAAGACGTTTATGTGCATTTATATATATTCTCCATTGACATGCTGATGATCAGGAATCAGGCAGTTGATAAATGTCTGTTTTCTTTTCCTTCGAAGGCCTTAAGCTAGTTTGGCTTGGAAACGTCTATTACCGGGAAAATGTCTGTCAGCTGTGTGATGTAGCTCGAGTAGCTCTGACAGTTTACACGCGTTTTTCACTCAGCGGGGTCTGAGAAAGGAAAATAGGGTAAAATCGGATGAGGCCAAAGCTTAGTGCTCTTTCTAACTCTGCACGACAGGGACTGGCTCTAATCCGTGTTAATAGAGTCTTTAATTAAGCTCGCAACACTTCTCATTAGACGCTTTATCAGGTACATGTGGGTGAGATCAGGAGGCAAACGTGCTGCGATTAACAACATTGATTACACAAGCTGTGTGAGTGGGCATCGAGGTCAGCATAGGACTAGTTAACTTCTTAAAGCTGCAACAATAGAAGCATTAAAGGAATAATTAAGCCAAAAAAAGAAAAAAGGACAGAAATGTTTCTAATACCGAGGCTATTTAAGATTGTAGGTGATGTGGAGTGGGGTTCTTAAGCAGATTTGGAGAAATGTAGCATATAAACCATCACTTGCTCAATAATAGACCCACGGCAGTGAAGGGGAGGCCGTCAGACCATCTTGCTTGATTTGTTTCGTACAAACGCTGCAGGCGTTTTTTTTTTTTTTTGGTTTCACAAAGATTCACTAACGTTGAGAACTGATGGCCTGGAGTTGGTGGTGGATCTTGTGATCTTTTTTATATTTATTTATTTATTTTTTAAAAAAGCTGTTTGGGACTCTCATTTTTGACGACAACCACATTTCCCTGCACAAGCATCCTATGGTGAGCAAGAGATGCAATGCTACATTTCTCCCAATTTGTTACCCTGAAGAAACAAAAGTCCATTTACACTCTTGGATGGCCTGCCTGTGGGAGTGAATGTTTGGCCGTGAATTATTCCTTTTAACACCAGGCGGATGGCATCCTTACGCTAAATCAGGAAACTTTGATGAAAATTCAATCCATTCAATTGGGATAAACAAATTGAACAATATCGTACTGTATGAACTGACTTAATGTTTTTCCCTGTCTGCTGTCTTTGACGTTCACTACCTGCTTCACGATAATCGCTAAGTGAAGGCTCAGTGATGTCGTTTTCCTGTGAGTAAATAGTTTATTCACTCCATAAAAGACATTGCGTCGCTTTTCTCATATACTTTTTGTGTTCGTTTCAAGTCATCTTTGTCGTGTTGTGCCTTACATCCTGGTTTGGTTCGGTTGTGCCTCAGAACTGCTAAATTGAACGATTGGGTTTTGAAATCCTATGGATAAAGCGACTGCACCTTCTGCTTCCAGATGTGCGCCACTCTCTTGTTGTCGCGCTCCTATTTTCGCAGCACCGAGTTTTATTCGCAGTTGATTGGAAAAGTGAACACAATGGTACCAGTTCATTTGACCTCAGAGTATGAACCTAGATGTTCGATTTCATGAAGATGAGTAAGTGGCCACAACCCCCTGACGGGATGTTGGGGTTTGATCCGTGATATTTTGTCTGAAAGACCAATGATTCGAAACCAAGTTATGGTGAATTAGAGTTGTAGTTTTTAAGTTCCAGAGCCAGATTCTTGAGTGGCGTTGTTTAGTTGTTTAAGTATCACAATCAGCCATTTGGAATTGACATTCCCTCCTGCTCTTGGGACGCTTTCCTGGCTGTTATTCCAGCTGAAATCGCTAAATGCTTTAGAGCTTTGTTATTGTGATCGGGGACCTCAGATGTTTTGACATGTGTCCCTGACCTGTTGCAGTGTCTGTCTCTGGTGTGTTTGTGTAGAGTTGAACCTGGTAGTGTGAGGTGTGAGGCTATAAGAGGCGGCGCCAGAGCGAGAGGCTTTGGTTACAGACATTGGAAAACTGGATGTGAAAGGGAATAGCTTTGGGTAAAATTCTTCAAAAATGCTCTTTTTTTACGGCAGCAGAGTGGTTTTGTGTAAGATCATGGGAGTGAGTCAATAGTGGAAGCGTTGTGTCTGTCTTGGGAAAAAAAACAGGGTACTGCAAGGTTTTTAGTTCTCACAATTCAGACTTTCTTTCTCAAAGTTGTGAATTGTATAGTATTTTTTTTTTGTTAACATTCAGCATTTGTGACATGCGGCAGATTTTCAGGCAATTGTGACATTTATCGGCAGTAATTCAGGGGTTGACTTTTTACCTCGTGTACTGTTGTATTCGCCCTAATTTTTAATTCTAAAGTTTAGTTTATTCCACAATGACTTTTTAATTCTTTGTTTTTTTTTTTGTTTTTTTACATCGCTTGTGTGGAATGACGAGTAAAAAAAAATAAAAGGCTAATTGTGACTTTTTATCTCACATAAAACAGCTGCAATTACCTTAATTTTTTTTTACTACTAATTAATTCATTTTTATCTTAATGGCAGGAAACAATCTTTCATAATAATTCAGTGGGGAGAAAAAAAAATGGTTGTTGTATTTTATTTTAAAGCAGTAGAAGTGAGGTGACGTTCAAAATGAATAGAATTTAAATTCACAATAACTTTGTGTTATAAAAATATGATACGAAATACTAGTAAAGTGGCAAATTGAATTAAATGTTAGATTTTGAAGTGGAAAGACTGAAATTGTGTGTTTTTTGTTTTGTTTTTTTTTTTTTTTTTAGTAAAAATGCTCTCCCACAATCTTTATTTACAACTTCAAAAACTATTTTTGTGGTTTACGTTTACTTTTAACAACAAAAGTAGTTTTAAAAATAATTTGTTCCCTATTTATTTCCCTTTATTTTTTAGAGAGGTAAAATTGGTTTAGTGTGTGGACAAATTAATCCCAGTTACCCATTTGTTTCTACGAGTTCAACAATGACGAGAATTCTACAATAGGTTTGATTTTAATTAGAAAAAAAAAATAACATGCCTGAAAGTTTTTATGGGTTTCTCTCTTCAAAATAAAAAATAAAATAAATAATAATAAAAAAAAACCGGGCAGCTGAGGATTTTTCTCTTTATCACCCATAGGTTGAATAAACAAAACTGCAGTGGACACAAGCACTTTTGGTTAAAGAATATGAAGGAACGCCGGTGGAATCCCCGTCCAGATGTCTGTGTTTGCAGAAGACTTACACTATTTTAGCTGATTTAAGGTGAAATCAGCAGTGTGTGGGAACTGTTCTTGTTCCTTCCCCACACCAAACCGTTGCCCAAGTATTATGAAGTGTTTTCATTTTGGAATCTATGTGCAAATCACAGTGATGAATCATGACAGCTTACAGAGCGGGACTGAGTTTACAGATTCCCAGTGTCAGACGGTAAGACTGTGAGGTCTCAATGTGTTCAGCACCCTGTGATCAGCCCCTGGTGTCCTGGGACTCCTGTCAGTCTTATCAGAAACTGTTCAATTAAAATAAATCAGAGTTGTGTGCTATTCAGAAAAATAGCCTCCCATCTTTTTTTAAATGGCATCTGATATTATTAGAATAACCTTCAGAAAGTATATGTATTGTTTTTTGAAAAACTATTTGAAAATGTATTTCCATTTACTGTATAGAATTTTTATGAATTGTTTTCTTATTTACAGCTGACAGAATTAAGATTGCAACTTTTATTTATTTTAATTATGTTAATTAATTTTTTTTAATATTATTTAGATAAATATACACTATTTGATGCTTGTTCCCTGTTTGCTCTGTTTATGTAATTTATAATAGATGTAATACAAATATAGTAAAAATATATTTACTAATATGTATATATATATATATATATATAATATATACACTATTTATTTCCTCTACTTGCTATATTTAATAATACATTTATTAATAAATGAAAAATTATATATTATGTACAGTATATAGTACACACACACACATACATACACACACACACATTATATATATATTGATTACTTTTACCATTGTTTTATTCAATTATATCTATATATACTGTATTTATTGCTAGATTTATTTTTGTCATTTAATCATTTTAAAGTTGATTTATTCAGTCGAACTATCACAGTGCCATTAAAATAAATAAATGCTAATGAACTGGCCAAAACAATACGAACTTATTTCTTTCCCATAGCATCATTTTGAACTGATTGTTTTAATATATTTTAAGTTCATAAATTACACCAAAGTATACATTTGGCTTTAACTGTCCTTCTTTTTCTGGCAAAAACGTTCTGTGGTTTTGTATGACTTTTACATGGATTCCCAATGGGAGAGCTGTAGTAGGTATTTTAATTGTCTGAAGTATTTAGAAATAACCAGATGTTATAAACATGTCTCGGCCAAATCATGCAACCTATTACGGTGATTCAAACCACAAACTCATGGAAAGTGATTCCTCACTTGGTTTTTAGGTTTGAATCAACATATTTGTATTCACTTTTGTAGAATATGTCGAGGAAGCGCCCAGGGGCTTTTCTCTCAGAAACCTCATTTCATGTCATGTAAACCACCAGATGCTTTGAGGAGCACTAAAATACTGCATGAAGATGATATCGCTTGCACTATATGTCCATATTATAATTTGTTTGCTCCGAACGCACAGACCGACCACAGAAATCTGACTTCTCAGTAAAGGTTTATGAAAAATTATACATGCAAGGTGGGTAGGGAGCTTGTCGGAATTTGACACACGAGTCACATGATATTCCTACACCTTAGAGGAAAATGGTTGCAAGGGTGATGGCGGCCTGTGGGAGCAGCCTGAGAGTAAATATTTGGTCGTTTCCA
Organism: Cyprinus carpio; assembly: GCF_018340385.1. NCBI lineage: Eukaryota > Metazoa > Chordata > Actinopteri > Cypriniformes > Cyprinidae > Cyprinus > Cyprinus carpio. The sequence goes on from NC_056598.1 coordinate 29,278,402, forward strand.
TTTGATTTCAAGACTTCCTGAGTGCTGCTCAGAGAAATGTGTGTATTTGTTTATAACCGAAAAACTTGCTCCAAGACAGAGGGCATTTTCTTTGTTAACTTGTCACTTTTCTTTTTTCAGCTGGTGTACCTCAACCTGATTGTAACCATTTTAGAATTTTTAAATCCTTTGTCAAAAAGTGAATTTTTGCAATATACTTCCAAACCCCTGCATCACCACACTCTACGGTGGTCACATAATATTGCATATATGATTATATCAAAGGATTTCAGCAAAACAAAAGTTGTAGTTTATCTAGCGCCATCTATTGGTTGTTTTGGTTGAGATTGCAACTCTCCAGCATTTAAAAGGGATATTATCCTAATCATCAGAAATGTCAAATCAGACTGATATGATAATTGTGGTTATTTTTTACAAAATATTATAAAATGCAGCCCAATTATTTAGGATTGTCGTGCAATATAAGGCCTTAACAAATCTATTATAGCTGCATAATTTTTTTTAAAATGTAAGTACCTAATGTAGTATAATTTATATTTTTTAATATATAAAACAAGAACTGCATTGTTAATATTATTTATGTATGAGAAAGAGAACAAATAATAGATTTATATGCACATACTGTGTGTGTGACAAAAAAAATCATTCTTGATGTTTTGGAGGGGGAAAACAGATACAAACCTTTTTTATTTATTAATCACATTTCTGTATAGTTTTAATGACATTTTATATGCACATATTTTACCCCAGTGATGGTATAGTACTTTCCAATAGAATAACACCCCCCACCACACACACACAAAAATTTGATAAAACGAACCCAATGTTAAAGTGGGGGGATACATCAGTACACAACCAGAAGAAGAAGAGTTTTCTCACAGTCATTGGGGTTTCGCATTGCGGTAATTCTTTCCCCCCCAAACCCATTTACTCCCGCTCCAAAAGTAGTCCATCTGACGTTTTCCCCCCTTTGGCAGTTTTTAACAGTTTTGGCCGTATTTTCTTTATTGTTTTTATTTTTGTTTTTGTCTTTTGGAAAACACACCCCACCCAGAGGAAAGCCAGAACGCCATTAGCAAGAAAAGTGTTTGCCCCCGTCGGGAAATTGAACAAGGAATTTTTCCAAATGTCAGACCCGTCCACCTAGAATTTAGCCCTGTAAACATTTTAACGGAACATGGCGTGGTTGACAGGGAGCGTTTTTTTTTGCTATGCGATTGTTATGAATGTTCTAAGTTTTTAGAATGTTGCTACATGGTGCTAGGGTGTATTGCCGGTTTGCTAGGTGGTTACATACGGCCCTAATGGAGTCTCGGTGAAATTTTATTTATTTTATTTATTTTTCTCAGACAATCATAAAGAGTGATTCTTAGTGTAGACATGGGATATATTTTCTTTTGATATAAAACCATGTAGTAGCATACAAACTTCATAAATTCCAGTGATCCTTCCTCAATCAAATGTCAGCGAAATCATTTCATACCTTTGATAAGGCCCGTATATCCAAAAGGGATACGGCATATACTGCTACTCACACGAATGAAAAATAGCTGTTTGACTCAGTTTTGTCAAAAACACTGTTTTTTTGTTTTCTAAGTTCACAGTGAGTGGCTCAATAAAAATTCATATCATGTGAAAGTCAGTCCAGTGTGCATTACAAAGTGAATATCATCAATGCAAGTAACGATTAATTAAATATTCTGGGTTTGGTGCATCTTAAAGCTGAATGAGCAACATCTGTGGAATTGTTTATTGTATCATTTTTGCAAAAAAGTAAGGAAGGATCAACGCATGTACAGTAATAGCACTTTCAGTGAAGTCTGTACTTGGAATAAATGCTACAAATGTCAATGTTTTTCAACACAAAGCCACAGGACTTAAACATTGCATACAGTACAGTTAACCATGAGAATAGTGTGAACTTAATCTGACATTGTCAAATCCAGTAACCCACACACGACCTGGATTGTATTGTGCAAGTGCATCACCGTAATTGCATTTTGTGCTTCAAACTGAAAGAAGAGATGACTGTCTGTGCCTGAACGGCAGCAGGCCACAGATGTCACCCCGTATGGCTTAAGTAGTCTTCGTAATAATAAGATGCTAGAAGGTTTCTCATTGGGATTGATGTTAAAACACGGGCATCCAGCTAGCAATCGCTGTAGACAAACTCATTCACTCACAGTTTCAGCCAGCAGTTTTCCTTTAGATATATTCCAACTCTTACAGTATATCATTCACACACAGGCGTGTAAAATAAATCAAGGAGCTACATTTCTTAAGCACATCCAAAAGTGTTAAATTTCCTTTCTGAAGGATGTGTGTTCAGTTATCTTATTAGTTGCTGGGTTGTGAGTATTAAGTTTGTGTATTTTATTGTTGTAATTGCATAATTTTGTTGTTGTTGTTTGAAATGGAATGTCCAGTTATGCTAGCTGGCAACAGTTGGAGGGCCTGTACGATTTTTTTATATATATTTTGAAACAAGTCCACCAAGACTTGCATTTATTTTATCAGAAATACAGATAATGTGTGTGTGTGTGTGTGAAATATTATATGTGTGTGTGTGTGTGTGTGTGTGTGTGTGTGTGTGTGTACTGGACATCTCACTTCGGTAAATGTCATTTTATTCCTTTAATCAAAGCTGTATTTTTCAACGCATCATTACTCCAGTCTTCAGTGTCACATGATCCTTCAGAAATCATTCTAATATGCTGGTTTGCTGCTCAAAAAACATTTCTGATTATTATCAATGTGCTTTGTGGAAACCGATCCAGGATTCTTTGATGGATAGAAAGTTAAGAACAGCATTTATTTGAAATAGAAATCTTTATATTATAAACGTCTTTGCTTGTCTTTACTGTCATTTTTGATCAATTTAATGCGGTCCTTGAGTTGAATAAAAGTATTAATTTCATTTTTAAAAATGAAATTCTACTCACTCCAGTCTTTTTGAACTGTAATGCACATGAAAGTCCTGTTCTTAATTTTTTTAGTTGAAGGCTGTTCTGATATCAGGAAGTTTGAGTTGCCTTTCTCTTATTAATTATTAGTTAAAAGCAACTACAGTTTGTAAAATAATCAGTAGGATTTTAAGTTACCTAAAAACCTGACAATTTCTCCAATTGATCTGCTCAGATTTTGCCTTTGATTAGCTGTCTTCATGGTAACCGGCTGGATGCATGCAGTAGCAGAGACAGACGGTCTGTCCTTGTACAGTAGAGCATAATTGCACATGATTGGACGATTTGGTGACCTGATGATAGATATTCACAATATAATTTCAGTAATAAATTCAGACTTGCATGCAATCTGCTCTGTGATAATATAGCTTATATCCTGTTTTTCCCTCAGCACCGTGTCAAGTTGTGGCCAGCAGCATCATTATATATCTCTCTCTCACCGTGCATCTGTTCTAATGACCGACTTTCTAGTTGCTAGGAGACGAACAAGTGCATAAGAAAAATTTCCCATCGCCAGGGTCAATGTTTTCGTTCATCCTGTTTTATCCTTCATGTGAACGACATCTGTTGTTTTTGTTTTTTAAACTCGAATGATTTGTTTCAAGTTAAAAACGCGTGTTCGTTTACAGTGCGTTATCTTTTAAGATGATCTTAAACAGTGTTCTCATACATCCTGTTTCCAATCGGTCTTCTACTCCAAGCAGTAGATTTGATTTATGAGGGAAAGACGTTTAAACGTGTTAGTACTAGTATGACGTGAACACAGATTTTGTACAAACGTCCTTTAAAGTCAGCATGAAAACAGCCCTGTTATTTTCCAATCACAATTAAGTTAGTCCTCATTATTTTTAACGCAACTGCTGTTTTTCATAATTTGTACTTGTACTACGCCCCAATGTGTCATATATGGAAGTAAAAATGGGTTTCATGTTGACTTTAAACACTCTCTTGGGTTTTGTTTAAAAGCAACCTCAGCAAATCCTCCTCCTCTTTCTGGTAGTTGGCGGTTCCCATCTGGACTTGGACACACTTGATTTCCATCCTCTGGCGCACATCCAGTCCTTTTCTTTAGACGCACAAGAAGGAAAAGATATTGTCCAAAGGTAGCAGAGAGAAACAAAGGCATAAACCACCATAGTTGGTTTAAAACCAGCTGCTGCTTTTTTCCCTCATCGCTAGAGAGTCTCTTCAAACCTGTGAATCTTTCTCACCCCTGTCTGGACACCCGCTCGGGCCTCCTGATCAAAAAACCAGCTCTCAGCCAAGGTGACGGTTTTGACAGCCTGCCATCAACAGCCTTCTGATTGGTTTACCCCGAAAACGTCAATCATCAGGTTACTTGTTAAGGGGCTTGTTGACCTTGGGCGTCCCTGTGCTGGACGGGCGAGCGTCTGGACTGGCTGTGGTCTGGTCGGCTGTTACCGTGGTAACCGTGTCCTTTTGCGAATTGTCAGGTTCCCAGAGGAAGAACTCTTGTGCAGGAGCGTGTTGACCGTCTCAGGACACTCCATCATCACCATGTGACTGCCTTCCTCAATCACTTTCAGGAACGCAAACAAGAGGATCTGGAATAAAGACAATTTACAATTTACAAGACAAGTTATTATAAATATAAATATAAATATAAATATAAATATAAATATAAATATAAATATAAATATAAATATAAATAAATCAGTAAATATTATTATGTTATTATTATTAATCATATGGGGGGGTGTTATATTGTTATTTTAATATATATTATATATTATTAATATATATATATATATATATATATATATATATAATTATATATATAAAAATTTTAATTACTTGATGTAATATTAAATATATTTAAATATATTTTATATTTATGCATATGATATTTTAAACTGTTACATGCCAAAAAATTATGTATTTTACATAATTTGTATGTATATAATGCTACAGTGTGCTGACTTTGTGTTGCATTTTTCTGCACCTGTATTTCAGACATTTTTGAAAGTGCATGCTTTTTATGTTCCTTTGATATAAAATACTTAATATATAAAATATATATTTTGTAAAGAAACATTATTACACAACATGTATTAAATAAGTAAAAAAAAAAAAATAATATAATAAAAAAACTTTTACAAAAAACAAAAAAAAATACAAAACATTTAAAAAACTTAAACTAAAGAATAAATATTTTTATATTACATATCTGATATATATATATATGTAGAAATTACATATAATTACAATTTCTAACTTAAACTAAAGAATAAATATTTTTATATTACATAAATACTACATTATATATATTTACACACACACACACACATATAAATTACATAAATATTAGTTCTGTCAAATGATTAAATGCATCCAAAATAAAAAGTTTTTGTTTATTATAATAATATTTACATGTTGTGTATATTTATTATGTATATATAAACACACACACATGCAGTATATATTTTGAAAATATTTACATGTATATATTTATATTTAAATTAATATAATTTACATTATATGTAACTATATTTAAAATATAAACACATTTTTCTAAAAATATACATGCATGTGTGTGTATTTATAAATACATAATAAATATACACAGTATACACACATTATGTAAACAAAAACTTTTATTTTGGATGCGATTAATCGTTTGACAGCACTAATATATATTTACATTTTTATATTTAATGTAAAATTAATACTAAGCTGCTGATTTTTTCTTGTCTTTATTTTGGATGCGTAGATCGATCAGTAACATCTTTTTCAGATGAAGGATCTGCACTCGCTGTATCTTGCTTAATGAGTTGTAATTTATTTTAATTTTGCAACAGAGCAATCAACGATCAAACGTTTTTGGCAGCAAGCCTTCTTCAGTGAATCATACAATAACATTTCCCACAAGAAAAAAAAAAAAAAAAAAATAATAAATGATTAGCTGAAGGTGGCTTGTTGCCCAAAAGTGAATCTGAAAAGTGATCTGAAAGTGTTGTTGTGTTGTTTTGTATATTTGTCTAATTGTCCACATGAATTCAGACAGTCAGTCTTACTGTTTGATTTGAACTATTTTTTTTTAGCAGTTTCTAATTTATTGCGGTTGTGCAGAACATCTGAACTCTGTGTTTTGTTTAACAGCCTTGTGATCCTCCTATCTGCCTGCAGGGAGTCCTCTCCTGATCACAGCAGTACAGTGTTTCATTCAGAGCACATCTGCATTGAGGACATCGCGTAACGCTCCTCCACTCATCAACAGGCCATTACAGCACAGAGACGCTCTTGTGTTGATGAGGAGAGCCCTGAGTGAGCCAACAGCACACTGTTATTCCACACACTATAAAAAATCAAAAGGCTGTGTCCCAGTTCACATATATACAAGACCATATGTGCAAATCTCACAAAAAAAAATATGTCCCACTTATCCCCAAATCAAACAAAGGAAATAATAAATCATATTTTATAGGAAGATGACAATGAAACCTATTATTTCAGATTTTAAAATGTTTGCATTGTGACATTACTGTGATAACAAGCACTTTCTCACCGTAGAAAATTCTCATATAGGGGCATGCTTGCACTTTACTTTTATTTATTTAATTTTTTTTTCCGTTTATGTAGTTCTCATTATTCTCCATGGTGAATCTCATTAGGTTATCATTACTGAAGTACAGTATTTTACTGTATTGCAGTTTAAACAATTGCATTTTCAATACAATTTTATTTTAATCATATTTATTAAACCATATTTTTGTAATTAAAATATTTCTTGCAAGAAAGTCCTAAAATAAGTCCTAAAATTTACTGCAAAAATCCTAAAATGTATCACAAAAATGTTGTTAAATTTATTGCATAAAAATGTCCACTTTATTTGGCAAAGTCCTAAAAATGTATTGCAAAAAAATTCCTAAAATGTATTGCAAAAATGTCCCAAAATGTATCATAAAACCCTACAATGTATAGCAAACGCCCTACATTTTAGAGCAAAAAAGTCTTAAAAATATTTATTACAAAATTCCTAAAATGTATCACATAAAAATGGCCTAAAAATATATTGCAAAAAATGTCTGAAAATTCATGCTGACAAAAAGTCTCCGAAAATGTATTGCATTAAAAAATCCTACTAAATTTTATCAGCTAAAAAAAAGTCCTAAAAGGGTTATCACCAAAATGTCTGCAAATGCATCAGCAAAAAGGTCCTAAAATGTATCGCAAAAAATCCTACAGGTTTATTGCTAAAAAAAGGACTAAAATGGATCAGCAAAATGTCCCGAAATTAATACCAAAAATGTCCGAAACTCGATTGCCAAAAAAGTTTATACATTTCTTTGCAGAAGAAGTCCTAAAATTCGGGAGCTCTGTGACAAATGAAATACTTTTTAGACAAGTAGTAAAAGTATGTGAATTGTAACCATCCTTATATTCGTCACACGTCAAGCAAAATGATTATCACTGCAAAGCAAAATCATTGAATGTGCGCACAACACTCTGCCATCCGCTTGGTCCTCATCAATCGGCAACAAACTTGTCGTGCATACTCGTGCACCAGCACTGTCAGTTTATGGGGGCTTAGATTTCCGTCAGCTCGGCGTGGTACACCTTCGCCCCCTCGGGCCAGTACGGCCGGCTCAGCTATCGCTCGCAGAACGCACGGAGACACGGTTAAAAGCGGTTTCCTCTTTCAGAAGCTGCCTCTCTGTTAGCGCCCTGTCTGGCGAAAACCAGCTCTGTGTGCAAAGCAGAAGAAAAGATCCATTTTTAACATGCTAAAACGATGTTGTTTTTGCAGAAGTTGTTATCCTGGGCTCTTTACGTTGAGGAAGCTCCAGGCCCAAGCAGGAGACAGACAGTGGCAGGACACGCAGGAGGGCAGCTGGAAGATGGAGCACAGGCTGGGGCTCCCAGGCGTTTGGGGGCCGCCTCCATTGATCATCACCAAACCTTTATGCACCTGCTCCGGATACGCTGTGTGCCAGGAACGTGACAGAACGACACCCTGCACAGGAACAAAAACAGTGACAAGGTTTATCAGTAAAAGCTTGCAGGTAAGAAACACAAGGCTTCTGACAATTATAGAGCTTGCAGTCATAAGTTTTGCACAAACTTTACCAAATTAGTGTTTATTATTAGTATTAGTATTATTATATTACTATTGTAGTACTTATTCTGTAGATTAGTATTAGTATTATTAATTTTGTGTGAATTTTTTTTTATTCCAGTTAGATTCCAATGCAACAGAAATAGAAATATTTTCATGAAATATTTATATTGATTTAGTCTTATTTCAGCTTTATTTATATTAATGAAAGCAGTGAATAATAGTCAAACTTTTAGTTTATTAGAATTATTTATATGCCATTGAATAATTCATTGTCATTCATATTTTTTATCTCTGTGTACATTTTTTTTACACACATATTGTCATTTTGTCAAAAAGTGTTATAATGTTTTATATCTTACCTATTATGTTTTTATTTTGTATGTACAGATTTCTCTGTATCGACAGTACTTCTTTAAAGTAACTTACTCTATCTATCTATCTATCTCATCTATCTATCTATCTATCTATCTATAAAAAATCAAAAGTTGAGAAAACTTAAGTTTTAAGGCCACCATCTTCAAGCAGATTTTTTGTGAGTTTTCGCAACTTTTTTTGTTGGGTATAAACTGAAAACAACAAGCTGTGGCGAGAAAACTCAAAAAAATCGTGCTGGAAGCTGGTTGCCTTAAACTTTAGTTTTTACTCCAATCTTTTTGATTTTTTATCTATCTATCTATCTATCTATCTACATCTGTCACAATATCTACCATATCTATCTATCTATCTATCAAAAAAAAAAAAAAAAATGACAGAACGGGTGTCTTATTCTCACCAAGGCTGCGTGTAAATATACAAAGAGTTAAAAAAAATTTAAAGCTTTGGATTTTGTCCTCATTTTAGAAGTCACTTCATCTCTCATCTCATTTTGCTGTAGTTTAACATATTGAAATATAGTCATAATAATAAATTAGTGTCCCCCAACCTTTTGACCCTGATAGTGTATCAAAGTGCGAGAAAAAACTAAACAAAACATGCATTGCTATAAACGCAATGTTTACGCACATACCCCGTAAAAAAAGAGTGACCAATGAGGAGTTCGTTTTTCTGGCATATCTCTTAAATATTGCGCGCAGGTCCCTCGCGAGGGCGTGAAGGTGTCACTCGCTGCTATCTGATGGGTCAGTGCTGGCGCCGTGTCCCGCACAAATCCGGGGCGATGACGCTCAGTAACCCAGACCCGTGAAAAGAAATCCAGCCTGAGTCCCCCCAAACTGTCCATGAGCCCCCACAATAACCGTGGAGGAAGAAGAGCGCCCACTTCATGGACTGTTGTCCCCTTTACAAGCTGCTGATGCAGCGCTCCGTAATCGATCAGCACGGTGCTCTTGGTTCCTCCGCCGCCGCCGTGCTGTGCGGAGGAGCCGGCTCCCTGCTGGTCCTGAGGTGGGAAGCGTCGTTAGGCGTGTTTTGGTGATCCGTTGAAGAGGGTGCGAGGGGTGAAAGCGGACACAGTCTCCACCGCGCACTGTGCTGCATCTTGCTTCCACGTCTCCGTTCTGTGCACTGCAGGATCTCGGCGTTGGATGGACGTCGCCCAGGTTCTCGATCACGCAGCTGCCCGCTGCGTACACCTGTGATCTTGCGCTTGCAGTGGACGCTGTCTGCCACTTCGGCTGCGCTTCTGTTGTAGCAGGCCGTTTAGGGAGGATGTGGCGCACGCGCAGCACAACCCCGCTTCCACCTCGCTAACTGAATCCGCCTGCAGGCTTGTGCCGTCCGATGATTCGCCCGGCACACAACCTGTCTCTTCCCATCAGGCAGCAGAAATGCTCTCGATGATGCTGGTCAAGCAGTGGTCGCTGGTTCACCTGAAGACACAACAGTACACACGTCTGCTTAGACGCATGAATTCTTTAAAACATTTTAACTTTTGGGATTTATTTTCAAATTTTTGAGGTTATTTATCAATGTTTTTGTATGACTTTGTTTAAAACAAAAAAACATTGTATTTTATTATTATTGTAATTCTTTTTTTTGGTTAAATACTAAAACACTTAGCCTTTTTCTAAAGTTAGAAAAATTAGACAAAAATATTATAATTTTTACTTAATAATAACAATGTTTGTTGAATCTGGCTTTTTTGTGTTATTTTTGACTGATTTATCAGTTATCAGTTATCTTTAATCTGTATAATCTTTCATCAAATTTTAATAATTTTTAATATTTTATTTTTTATTTAAGTTAGTCTCTAATTACTTTTGTTTTGACATCAACAGGCCCTTTTAGATTTTTCCACAAATATTTAGCCAGAAACACTAGTTCTTATTTTTCCATCTTATTTTTCCAGCATCTTTATTTTCCCTACCATAACCACCGATGTTCTTACGTTGAAGTTTCAGCATTGTCCAGGATCGGGAGGAAGCAATTCCATGCGGTTTCTGGCTGCCAGTAACTTTTCCATTCATCACCAAGTTTAAATCTTTCTAACATTGTACTAAATTCGCTGTAATTGCTGTTACAGTTATTATTGCCACCAAACCCCTCACGTCTTTGTGGTGGTCTCACAAAAAAGCGCTGCATTGCCGTTCCTGCGAGCGTCAGTATGACAGCTGCTCGTCAGGCAGGGCTTACACAAAGAACCCAGAAAAATGCAACTACACTGCAGAGAAAGATCCGAGAGCTGTTCTTTTGCACACGACAACTTTTGATATGGAAGCCCACGGAAAGAACATTACAGAAATAATGCCTTCTGTTTCTCCTAGACAGCAATGAGATTAAATGAAGAGAAAATGGAGGAGTCTGAAAATGGAGGAGTCTGATGTAGGAAAATGACCCCAGTAATCTCACACATCTCATCTAGAGTTTCAGAAGAGATCTCACAATTCCAATGTTTTCTCAGCATTTTTTTTTTCTTATTCAACTGAATCTGAGCTGCTATTCATTTTTAACATCACTCACCCTCATTCCATCAGATGGAGATGAGGTTTGTTCTTCATCAGATGTGTAGAAATGTATGAAATGCTCAGCAATGGATTCTCCGGCAGTGAAATTGGTGGCCGTCATAATGAGAGTCGCGTAACAGGCGTGATAAAAACCAGTGCGCGGAGATGTGAATCCACAAGTCATTCGCACTGATACCTCAGTTGAGCATCATGTTAAGGCAAAAACTGCCATGTTTTTAAGACAAATCCATTGAGTTGGTTTTCCCGTAAACTTCCAAACCTAGCTTCTAGCATAAAATACCGTTCATCATCCCATAATAACACTTCCTCCAGTGAAAAGTTTCCGTCTCTGTTTGTCCCTCAACATCAAATCCCACCAACATATTTGTTTAAACTATTTTTTGCTTGTAACCAGTGCTTACTGCTGTGCAGATTTCACTCCTTATTCAAACGAAAATGAATCTTGTTTACTAGAGAAAGCAATACTATAGGGAGATTTTTAGCCAGAAGTTTGTACAGTTTTATCAATCATCTTAAGAGTGATTGTTTCTTCTTACAAACATGCAGTTTGTGGATTACTGTCCATTACTTGTTGGATTTACTGTTGTTGTTTGTTATGCAGGCTGTTGTTTGACCTCATTCTGACTGCACCCATGGGGTCAACGGAAGAGCAATCCAGTTGGTTGAGTGTAAAGGTTTGCATCTACCGACTTTTCTTCTGAAGAGACACATCGGGTTAATGGTCGGGGTGGTAGGTATTCCTATACATTTCGTCTAGCCGTCTGCAGGGTCGTGTGTGTGAGCTCGTTCGCTTATAAGTAGAAGTAATCGCCCATTTGGTCAAGTAAATTCCTCCTGAGGGTGGAGTACCTAATTTGTGTGATGACATAGTGTAGTGTTTGAAATCTTGTATATAATGCCCCTATGTCGGCACGGCGACGTCATGGGTGGGTAAATGGGGGCACTGTCAGGAGTACTAGAAGGCACGTGTTGCGGGAGTTTGTGGGACGCAGCGAGGGATGTGTTTCAGCGCGGGTTGTGTTCCTTGTAGATGTGTCGTTGGTTTGGCCTTATGCCGCGAGTTGCTGCGGGAGGAAGGAAAGATGTCCAGTGTGACCGAGACGAGAGGATCGTAAAAGTAGCGCCGGGTTCCTGCCAGACGTGCTCCTGTTGGTACTAATGGAGAAAAGCGCCTGTATATAACGTGTGACGAACAGGATACCCAAGAAAGTGGAAGGCAGGGTCTGGATACGGTATGTGATATGTGTCGGTTCGTACTACTAGCCCGACGCCAGTAGGGGCGGAACATGGTGTATAGCGAGGTGGGCGGGCGGTGCCCAGGCGGCTTATATTAGGGTTCTATTAGTCGCGTTGCAGTATGTGGTGGGGGTGGGGGGGGCCCGAGCGAGGGTGAGCCACAGGGGGTGCATCAAAACGTACAAACGTCAATGGGGTTTGTTGTGGGTGGTTCGTGTGTTTGGGTTGGTTATTGGGGTGGTGGGGAGGCGATGGGGGCTCAGTGGGAAAAGAGCGCGCTGGACAGGGTGGTTGGACCTTGTCTCGAAAAACTATAATTCGGAGTTGATCAACTGGGGTCGCTTATCAACTGCAGCACTAATGCTAAAGATAACCAGAATTAGAAAATTATTTCTGTTGCAAAAGAAAGTAGTGCTAGATGGCGAAAAAAAAAGCAAGGCATTTGACATAAACATGGTTGGTAGACTGAAATAGAGGTTTTTTTTTTTTTGAAGGAATTGCGCGGCATACTCTGTTTGAAAATAATGGTTTGCCACAGTGTATCTAGGATTTGCGTGTGTGTGCATGTACTGAATTTCTTTAAGGATGTAAATGTAAACAATGTCAGTGTAAAACTCTACGCAGCTCGAAACTGTAAAATTCGCAGAAAGATAATGTGAAAAAAATATAATGAATGGTCTTTCAATATGTATAAAATGGACTCCAATGCGGGTGGAGAATGTAAAAGGGGGAACTAAGACAAAGTGCTCGAAAAGTCATATAACATAAGGAACTAAAAACAGAAACAAAAGACATTTTTCATTCATGTGCAATATAATATACAGATCATAAACACTATGCCTTCATGAAGGGGCATAAAGGGCGGCATTAGCATAGTTAAATAACCATCATAATAGAAAAAATGGACCCATAGCAAACAGAAGATAAGCACACAGCAAAGTTTACAATTTGACAGGATAGCTACTCCGCAATTACTTTTTTGCAATGTGCTATTAATGTTGGCCTGTTTTGATTCTTTTTTTGTAAAATGCACTAATGTAGTTTTACAAAAAAACTTTCAAAAACAAATGTTTAATTAATTTGTAGAATTACAGAAATTTACTAGCAATTCAGAAGAAAATCTTTCTATCACCTAATTTTTTCAGTGTATTTGTTTTTCTGTAGGCTTGATAAATATTCACGGTCATCTCCTCACGCTCTGTACCTAGCTCTTCTGAAATGTTTTCCTTGTCTTTCATCAGCTTTGAGCGGAGGAAGTGTACACGCTTATATACAGCTCGACCGCTTCCTGTCCTGTCCGCAGAGGCACCAGCGAACAGAAGCAGGATTGGTCAGCGTTAACTACTCCCTCCTCTCTGTCCTCTCGCTGGCCCCTCACCTGCTCCACTTTTTCAAATTACTCCATCTTGATGGCACGGCCCATATACAGACTGAAATCCAGAAGGATTTTAGCGGTGATGTATTTATTAATCAAATGTAGAGCAGGTGCAGGCACTTATCTGCGTTTTATTGCTGCTAGCTGTGATGTAAAAACTAATCAACCACTTTTAACCTACTAAACCAAACCTGCTATTAGTCATTGAGGTCATATACAGAGTCTCCTTAAAATATCTGACATTATTTGTCATGTAACTGTATATAACGAAATATCAAAGCAAGTGTTATTCCATTATATGACTTTATGGTATGGTCCCCCCCCCCGCCCCCCCACTAGAAATCCACCAAAACATTTTGATTAAAATAGATTAAGTTTGGAGAGAGCTTTGACATTTGAGATGCATAAAGCACTCTTGATATTATTTGTATCTAATGCAATGACATTCTGGCATTGTTTAAGTGTCCAAATGCTGTTTGGGGCAATTGTTAATATTCAAGATTTACAGTGATAGTTTTTTTAGAGTCTCATCACATGATTTTAAGACTCTTCTTGCAAATAAAAGACCTTCGGGATCCTCTCTAGAAATTGCTTGTTTTGTTGAGAGCGATATAAATTGCCCCCGGCATCCTGCAGCGGGTGAAAGTGTCGACTTCAGCACCTGCAGGAAAATCAATGCCCAACGCTGATTCTGCCATAGGTACATCTCTAGCGTATTTATGCAATGAGGTTAGAGCTCAGTTTTATGTCTGAGAACTTCTGTCGGTAAAAACACTAGACCACCACGATTCCATTTTTCAGTGTCGGCGATTCTAAATTGTTTTTACTCCTCAAGTTAGAAAATCTGAAAACTGAAATTTAGGGTTTTGTTTCGATGGGTTGCATTTCAGTGCGCAAAATGATCATCGATAGTCTGAATCAATCTGCCTGGCAAGTAAAATTCAATCTCAATTTCTCAGATCTTGCAGTTACCTTACAGAAGCTTTTTGTGTAGAGGAACAGACAATGACATAAAGACGAGGAGGAGGAGCTACATGAAGAAAGTACACGGCATTTGAGAGTGAGCAGATGACAGATTTTTCATACATTGGGCTGAGACTAATTCTTTAAAAAATCAGATTTCACACATTTGAGTTGATTTTGGAAGATGGGGAGGAAACATGGATGCTTGCCAAATTAGCTAATGTTCTCTAGGCACGGCTGCGTTTACCACATCTCCAGCGGGAAGCGCTAATTAGATTGCACACAGAGAGCAAATCAAAAGAACGTTCACAGAAGAGGAAATGTTCTCTATTTTCACTGTGCTACCACCGTACATACATTTTGAATTTATGCAAGACTGGAATCTAAAAGCATTAAAGTAACTGTTTACCCCGAAATTTAAATGTACTCATCCTTAGGTCATCCAAGATTGTTTCTTCATTAGAACAGATTTGGAGAAATGTATCACTTGCTCAGCACATGGAATGCTCTGCAGTGAATGGGTGCCGTCAGAATGAGAGTCCAAACAGCTGATAAAAACATCACAATAATCTACACCACTCCAGTCCATCAGTTAATGTCTTGTGAAGTGAAAAACTGTGTAATTAGAAAAAAAATTCAGGTTTAAGATGTTTTTATTCAACTTTTATTAGCTCTCATTCTGGCCGGCACCCATTCCTTCAGGCATCCATTCGAGGCAAGTGATACATTTCTCCAATATTTTCGGAGAAGAAACAAACTCATCTACATATTTAATGGTCTACGCTGAGTAAACTCTTACTGGAATTATCAAGCTTTAATCCCCATTTGAACCTTTTTTTCTTTTCTTTTTGACTATTCCTAGGTATAGTGAAGTCAGATATTTGTGACATACACTATGCATACACGCTATGACTGAAAGAACACGCTTATAGAGGATTGATTCCGTCTTGCGCCGGCATGATGTGGCAAAGTTTTCGGTATGTTCATGTAAAGAAAATAATTCTATCGTGCATGAAATCCCAAAGCAAATTCTTGCATGCATTGCCCCAAATTGCCAAGTGGGAGGGATGTTTTGTGTGTCATCTTCAGTAGGCAAGGAAGACTTAGAGTGTGTAGGCAGACTGCTGTACAGTACAGTGCTTAGTAGCCAACTAGGGAACAACATCTACAGTCCCAAACCATACAACACGATGTCTGTAACTGTGCTGTCACTGAATCATGTCACTTAAATTCAAGTCATTTAAGTTATGGATGGATGGCGTTTTAATATGTGATTGCACTGGCAATGCATGCAGTGCAATCAAACGGTGTGATTTGATGTTAAGCCTTATATTGTTTGCCCGTCACGGTGTTTTAATACTGCGTCTTCTTGCATCCCATAGAACAGGTTGCCTCCATGGTTTTTCATCATGGCGAACATCACTGTAAACACTTCTGAACACGTCAATGGGGCAATTGATTGCAGATTTGTGTGGTTGCTGGCGCAACGCATTACTGTACAGAGATGCACTGTTTGCAAACCACACTGCATTTCACTAGCATACTGGCATGTGGGCACAGAGACAGTTTCAACTAGAGTATCATTGCAACATTACATTATGCATAAGGATATTAGTATGATTTTTGAAATTGATTCTTACCGGGATCGATATCTGCGAGAACGAATCGAATTTGCTAGCGCAATAAAGTTATGCACCAATATTCGAAAGAGAATTTATAATCTTAAAAACATGAAAGCAGGTATAATGCCGCTAATCTGTCAATTCAAGCTCTCTAATGTGATTTCAAATCGGATTTTTTTCTGCAGAAGCATATGAGAGATGTTTTGGCATCCATCATGTCCTCAATCTAGATTTACGCCATTTGAAATCAAAATGAAATCAAGCGCATTCAGGTGGCAGAGAGATCAAATGATGCATCTTAATAAAAGCGCTCGCGTGCATCCATCAGTTGATCCGCGGTGAAAGGCAAGAGCAGGGCTGCGCCTCTCAGCATACTCACAGCGGGGTGATTATCCAGCCCAGTGCCCTTGTTTTATCCTGGAGCCGGGAACCATGTCTTGGTTCGGTCTGTTTGACGGACAGGAGATGATGTAAACGAACTGCAGGGCTTCCTTCAGTCAGTTCTGACCAATGCAGCGTCTGCTAGTGCTGTTTGCTAAGCCCAGATGAGAGGACAGCAATGGTATAAACAGATATGTCACGAAGAAATTACCTTAAAGAAAGAATTTCTGACAGTAATTTTAGCGTCTCTTAAAAAAAACAATAAAAAAAAATACTGTATTTATGCATAATAAGGGTATGAATTATGACATACTAAATGTTTTTGTTGAATCTGCTGTAACTCATTGTGCCTTCCTTGATTATCGTGTGTGTATGTGTAAATATATAGAGTGCATGATGAAAACTAGAAATTTTACTATAATAATATTTATTATATAGGTGTATACAGTAGCACGAAGTTTGAAAGTAGTTTCTTGTTTCTGCTCATCAAGCCTGCATTTATTTGATCAAAAATAGCAGAAAAAACAGTAATATTGTGAAATATTATTACAACGTAAAAATAAAAAAAATATAATTTTATTCCTGTGATGCAAAGCTGAAATTTTGAGCAGTCATTACTCCAGCCTTCAGTGTCACATGTAACATCCCTGTCTATCACATTTATCATTTTAGAAATCATTCTAATATTCTGATTTATGTATGAGTGGTGGAAACAGTTCTCTGCTGTCTAATATATATTTGAATGAATAAAAGAACTGCATTTATTCAAAATAAAAAAAATTCTAATAATATATATCTAATAATATTATCATCCTTGCTATTCACTTTTTATCAATTTAACACATCCTTGCTAATAAAAGTATGATTTGAAAATTGACTGACCCCAATATTACTGACCAAGTAGTGTATATTGTTATTACAAAATATTTATATTTTAAATAACATAGCTTCTTCGTTCTTTTTTTTTTTTTTTTTTTTACTTTTTATTCATCAACGTATCCTAAAAAAGTATCACGTTCTGAAAAAATATTAAGTCGCAGAACTGTTTCCCAACTTGTTAATGAATCATCATATTAGAATGATTTCTTAAAGGATCATGTGATAATGATCCTAAAAATTCAGCTTTGCATCACAGAAATAAATGATACTTTAAAGTATAATAAAATTTAAAAACAATTATTTTAAATTGTAATAATATATCTCCAATATTACATTTTTTTCTGTATTTTTGATCAACTAAATGCAGGCTTGATAAGCAGACGAAACTTCTTTCAAAACATAAAATAATAGTAATGTTTCCAAACGTTTTGGTCTGTACTGTATGTTTTATTTCCCTCCACAAATTTTCACGCCTGTAATACTTTCATGTTCTTTGTGTCCATATATTACCTCTTCAGTTATTCTTAACATAATTATTTTTTGTAATTATTCTTATGATCCTTATTAAATTCTGATTATTATAATACAGCAATGGAAATCATCTTGTCTAGACACAATGACTTTAAAATAAAATCCAGATAAATTAAAAGGCGATACAACAAATACAACCCTGAAATGTGGACCATGTTTTACATTTATTTTTCTATATATTTCTTACCAACACCAAAAGAGAGATGGAGCTTAGACCCAAAGTACTGTTGCACTGTAAGTCTGGCATTTAATAACAAACACATACATTCATGTTTTACATGCTTTATGATCTGTACATTGGCTATCGTCAACCTATTTGGTTACCAACCATTCTTCATTTTTTGAGTAAAACCTTTGTGTTCAACAGAAGAAATAAACATAGTTTGGAAGAAAATCAGGGTTAGTAAATGATGACTGAATTTTCATTTTTTGAGTAAAATATTCCTTTAAAGTGAAAAATGACACCTTTTTTATCAGGTTAAAGAGATTCAATGACTAAAACAGACAAAAAGAGAAAAAAAAATCTATTCAATTGCTACACTGCTAAAAGTATAGAATTGTTTTTAGAATAAAGTATTCGTTTTGTTCTAGTGTTCTGTTTAGAACTAAAACAAATGGTACAGTGCATTTATAGGGGAACTTCTGATTTATGATATGCAATATTTCAACATTAAATTCAAGTTACCATCCATACTTTGTTAAAACTCTTAAGTGTTTGGCAAATTTTTAATAAAATAATCAAGTATCACTTAATTGTGTACTGTCACTCATTTCCATTCTCACTCTACTACAAAGATTGTAATGTGACAGAACTCCCATATTTGATATGACAACAATTATTTACACCCAGAACAATTAGATTGGCTTTCTTAGCAGTTATGTGCTCGGTAAGGTCTGATCTCAGGTCAGAACTGCTCGGTCCTGATCTATGTAACGATTGGGGGTCTGCCTCAGTATGCCACACAGTCGTGCTCCGAGATGGCAAGATTGTACCCAGTTTCCTTTCAGGTTCTCCCTGTATAGGCACTGGTGAACGGATCCTGGCCCAGCCTGACGTCTCCCTATAAAACACAAGACGAACAGGCGACTTACACCAATAAGAGAGCAGACGCAATTCCACCAGAGAGGAGAGAAAAGCACAGACTAAAGGTTTTTCAAAGTTGAAACACACCAAATGAAGGGGAGTTGTAATGACATCATTGTTTAATTTCTTCTTTAACCCACAGGTCTCATCGTGTGGTTACTGTAAAGCTGAGCAGGTCCTGTGAAGGCCGCTGTAACTCTACTCACCCAGAACTCGCCCCAGGAGTTTCTGACGATCCAGTATTCGGTCCCGTCCTCCGTGACGCCCCAGCCTGCCACTGAGATGATGTGATTCGGCATAGACAGAATGTGAAATTCAGCAAAAACCCCTCCATCATACGCCTCCAGGCCTTTAGTGGCCATTATTGAGCAGCTACAACACAGAGAAACAACGAAACTGTTCTGACACAGCGGCAAAGTTCATTGGGATAGACAACATCAAGCTGAAATTTGATTAAAGCCTATCTAAAATAGCTTGAATTGAATGAATGTACCAACTGTAAAGTTTTAGTATACTATTATAGTTTTATTAATATTTTGAAAAAGTTTTTATTCATAAATCTTCTGTTTTGGTCTTTTTTTTGGTGTTTGGTGTCTTTTATAAATATGTTTAGTTTTTTTTATTAGTTTTTTTTATTATTTATTTCAGTTTTAGTTGTTTCAGCTCATTACTTTAAAACTAAATGAAAAATGCTAAATATTGCCTTGCCAACTTAACACAACAAAATAAATGTTATGTATTTTTTTAATATATGTTTTAGTTAACTATAATAACCCTGCTGTAAACAGCCCACTGTTAATGAACTATAGCCAAATAATCATTTGCATCATATCATATTTATTCTTCCACTCAGCCACAAAACCCCAAGACTTGTAGCTTACCATTTTAATTTATATTTAACTCAAAATATGGGCTGTGGAACCTGCCTGATTGGTCCATTTTTGTAGATCTCAGCCTTCATCCGATCTCGTCCTGAGACGTCTCCATAGTCTCCAACGTTCCACACGGTGTAGTTTTTAATTATCGAGCAGGAGCCGAAGAACGAGCACGTGCCACACTGATTAAATAAATCACATTCTACAGAAAAAAGAAAAAGTAAGAGAAGAAAAAAAGACGTAATATTTAAATCCACTATAACCTGCAGTGCACTGTTACAGTGTGCATAAAATACAGGAGAAATTAGTGCATGATTAGTGAAATTATTCCTTTCTTGGTACTTGGAGAAAAGTTTTAATGCAAGTTGCAATAATTACACATTTGCATTTTGTAATGATAGAAAAATGCCTTTTATATGCAACTCGTACAACACTTTTATGAAGGCCTGTTTCTGCCATGAGATAAAAAAAATGCAACTGTCACATTTCTGACGTTTATTCTTGCAATTTTGAGTGTATATCTCACAGTTACATTCTTCACAGAGTTTACCTTTTGTAATAATTCTTACATACTTATATAATAATTCTTGTGCATTCTTTTCTCACAGTTGTGAGTTTATACAGTATCTCACATTCAGTTTTTTTCTCAGAATTGCAAGTTTGTATTCCACATTTCTGTTTTTTTTCTTCCTTATAAAAAACGCGCTTATATATCACACATCAAAAACATATTCAAAACTTCCTCCTTTTTTCTCAAAATTGCAAGATTATTGGCCTCATTTATAAAATGTTGCCGAAAAAAACATCCTAAATTTGATCTTATGATCATCTCTCAAATACGCGTGATATAAGTGTGACTGATAGAATGAATGCGTGCACATCCAAAAATGAGCCTCCCATACAGTTTCATAGGGCATCTCATGTGTCTTGCAGAGTTTGGTGGTGTCTTACTTGTGATTTCGGGCCTGATAATTATTGCAGGTCTCGTCAGGAATGCCGTGCTCGTGTGCATAAGCATAAACACCCATGTGATCTCCACCGTAGCATGAGCCTGCCCTGCCACAGTCAATCACGTTCTGCACTGACAGGTAAGCAGAAGGCCACGCCCCGTTCCTCTTGATGTTGATGCGATCTGAAAGTTCAAGACGGAAAACTGCATGTGTTTGACTTGAACTTCCTGTACTCTGCTGTAGTGTCCTGAGTCTGACCTGCGAGTGCGCTGGTGGCGCCCATGGCCCAGCAGGAGCCGCAGTACTGCGGGATGTGTTGGTTGCGTGTGACGCTCACATAGTTTTTGCCATGTGCCATTAAGTGTTTGCGCCAGTCCCAGGAGGCTGGGAGATCAGAGACGTTTTATTACATATTCATGTGGCCGGGGGTATGTCCTAAAACATGCACAAATTATTATTATTACAGAACCAGTATGATATCAGTTCATTAATAAAAGCAGAAGATATATTGTAAACATGTGTCTTTTAGATTTGATACAACACCTCATAACATATCATCACCTTCCTAAATGCCCCGCCTCTTACCCTCCATGTAAAAGGTGAAGGTAATTTACTACATAAATAAAATTAAATAATTTTGATAAAAAAATAAATCTAACCCCAAAAACAGAAAAACAAGAAAAAAATCTGCCAATGGGGTGAGATACATGAATGTAATTAAAAAAGGGGGATAAAAAGATTATTCTTACCCCACCGACAGATTGGTGCAGAAATTCATTTAATTTTAATACATTCTTTAGAAAATTAGACCTAGGTAGATTTACCTAAATTAAATAAATTTTAAAAACTCCTACACAATCATAAAAAATAATACAAAAAAAATATTAATAAAAATGATGTTACTGATGTGTACCATGGTACTAAAATACAAGATATTGAAATCGTACTTATCCAAATATTGCCATAGTACTGTACGTTTGTAAGTGGTGTGTAAAAGTTTTATCGCAAATAAAACAAATATACAAATGAGATATATTCTCATAAGATCATACGTTAATGAATGAGGGTCTGTGGTCCTTCATTGGTTTGTAGCATGAATCTGATATCTGCTGGACTTCAGTAAATCCTCTTGTGTGCAAAAACAGACTGAGCAGAAATAAAAACCAGAACACAGCAGACGCCATGATGAATGTTTACATCCGAGTCTGACGCATTAGAAAGAGCTTTAGCCCTCTACAGACCCGGAGACATACTGCGCTACATTTGTCAGTAAAGGTGTTTTAAGATATTTATTTTAGAGGAAGTTCAATCTGAGTTAATTAAAACCATTTAAGGACGAGGTGTTGTTTATTCGAAATGCTTAGTTAGTGTTTACAGTAGAACTTATTTGTTTTGAAGGATTGAAGTTGTAGTGATTCATTCTCACCAGCAGGTGTCACTAAAATGCTTTGAAATGCATTCTTAGTATTTCAAGTTTTTAGTATTTTATTTAGTATACAGTAGTATTCTAGTATATATGTTATCTTAATATTTAGGGTTAGGGTTCATTTTATTCGACGTGTCATTTTTGGTTAAGATTTCTAATGTAAATTATACAAATTTATGTTTAAAATGTTTCTAATCAATTTTGAAATAAAATAAAAAAAATCTAAATTATTACATTTATATAAATGTTCAATTTAACAAGACTTCAAAATTACTTCAAAATAAGTGTTAACAAAATAAAAATAAAACAAAAATAAAATAAATAACAAATATATTTCAAAGTTTTGAAAATTAAAAAAAAAATTACAAATATTAAATAAATTATAGTAATTTTCAGTTTAACAGATCATGCCAAATTAGTTTTATAAAAAGTTATGTTTAAATTATTTAAAGTGAATTTATAAAACATTATAAAAATTATTAAATCAAATTAATTTTGAATTCAAGTTATATTTTTTCAATTAAATTCAGGACAGTATGTTTGGTATCGATAATGCAAGCATGCACAATGGCTAAAAATACCAAAATACAGCAAACTTCTTAAAAAGACTTAGAAAAATGCAACCAAAAATCTACCCATTATGTTTATGAGTGTTAATAAGATTAGGCTTGTAGTAAGTATAATTAAATTAAGCACAAAATTAATTCAATAATAGGTCCAAATATCTTAACAAATGCTTTCAAAACCATCTTCATAAAGTGATTTAAAAGTTTAAAAGTGCTGTGTTTTGTCTACAACCTTTAACTGGCCTAATGGCTTAATTAAGCAGAATGTAAGTCAGTGAGAGGTTCATCATGAAGCGTGTTTCTTGATCTAAACTTTTATGTAATGAGATTATGGTCAGTACTCATAAGTGTGGGAAGTTGTTTAAAGATCAGAGTTTGTCCACTCAGCAGACTGTGTGGACTCAGATTGCCATGTGATTCGATTTGACGGTCGTTTCTCTCTCGCTTCCACCTGCACTTCATCATATCCTCTCAGTTCAATTCATGTGTATCTCCTGACTCTATCAAAGAGATGAGAGCTTTTCCACTGTCTCGTGTAGTTTTATGATGACCTGAATGCAAATTGACAAGATCTAATATCTGACTTTCAAATTAAACAGAAAAAAAAACAACCTACATCAACAACAAAGATAACCCAGACCCCAATGGTAAAGAGTTTGTTTGCAATGCATACTAACATACTCTTTTTCTGCCATATGCAGCATGTGTATCATGCATAGTATGTGCATTTTCTCAAGTCAAAATAACCATGTTTATTTCTGAGATTTAAATAAATAAATAAAAATAATAAAACAAAAAAATCCTAAATAAATTATATGAGTAAAATAAATTATATGCAAGACAGTATATGTGTGGTAAGATAATGACAAAATTCAGTTTATAGAAGTTAAATAGTATAAATATACTAGTTATATTTATATTATAATATATTAGTAAAATATTTTTTGAAAATTTAATTATATCACATTTTTTATTTAATGAGACAATAAATGTACTGTTAAAAATGTCAAATAGCTTTATAAGTTAATAGTATAGATATAAATTATGTTAATTATATAAAAATATATTTTTAAATACTAAAAAATGGGGGGGAAATTATATCAATTTTCACTTTAAGACAATACATGCATGGTAAGGTAATTTAAAAGAGAATTCCAATATATTACTCTTACATATACATAAAATCTATTAATTAAATTTTACCAAGAGAATTCCTGTATTTTACGTTTATGTATACATGTATGTGAGTAAGTAAAGTTATGAGTCTGACATTTCCCGAACATCTTTTTTTTTTATCAAGTCATGTGCTTTTCTATTTAAGTACATGTATTATTATGGTGTTTATCATTAAATGATTATATTTAGAGCAGATTTTAGTAGTTCAGGTATGCTGATATATATTAAAATTACATGAATTAATGATATATTCAGTAATGAAAACTATACAGGCACTAACCTGCCATCCCATAATGCCTGAAATGTTTTTTTTTCTTTTACAGTGATTTTTCTGACTACCACAGCTGACTTTTCGTGAATTCTTTTTTTTTTTAGTCATATCATTTTTTTACATATTTTCTGTATATTTTGTTGTATATATGTTTGTGTATCTATCTTTCTCTTATTCACAGTAACACAATCTCACAGATACGAACATTTGTCTTCCCTATTGGACACGTGACAAACAAACTTTGAAACTTAAAAGCATCAGTCGGCTCTCAAACACTAATTCTGACTGTATAGATGGCTAAAAAGAGTCGTTAATAATGCAGAGCTTTAAAGGTAGATGGTGGTTGGTTGTTAAGAGGTTATCATCAATGTTTTAGGGCTCTAATGAGGATGAGGACGATGATGTTCTGAAGAAAGTGATACCTGGAACACCACGCCTAATGTAAAGCTGTGCGATTACATAAGAGCACTGAAGAAACAGGGTCATGTGACATCACTGTTACAGATAACATGCTGTGATTGGTTGACCACACACTCATTCCAGCACAGAGGAATCCATTAGTAATATTCCCAGTTGTGGTGTTTTTACCAGCTCATTTTCTTTAACATGAAGTGTGTAAATCTTGCCGTCATGATCCTAGAATGTCGTATGTTCAGAGCCAGGGATATTTTAGTATTGTTGCGATACTTTTATAGTGTTTATAAACATTTTTATGTTTTTAGATTTTCCATTTTGAATTTAGTTAGTTTTCATTTTTTTGTTTTTTTTGTAATTTTTATATATTGTTTTTAAATATGTCTGTATAGTTTTTAATTTTATCGATTAAAATTTTAGTTTTAGTTTAGTACATCAAGCTAAAAGAAATTAAAATAAGAAATGTTGCTTTAGCAACTAGCTGAAATAAAATGTTAATATCTTATTTTATTTCAGTTAATTTTTATTTCAGGTAATGAAAATGTTCCTTTTATGGTTCTAGTTAACTATAATAACCCTGTTCTGTGTGCTGCTATGTGGTTACTATAGGGTCATTGCTGGGATGTTTACTTGCTTAGATTTTTATATAATTTTAGTTTTAAATGTATTAACAATTAAACATCTTACATACATTTCAGTCTGGTTTCAGACATTTGGATAGCACTGAATCTCATA
Source organism: Cyprinus carpio (assembly GCF_018340385.1). Classification (NCBI taxonomy): domain Eukaryota; kingdom Metazoa; phylum Chordata; class Actinopteri; order Cypriniformes; family Cyprinidae; genus Cyprinus; species Cyprinus carpio. The sequence continues at coordinate 29,303,832 of NC_056598.1, forward strand.
TTAGTCCTACTGATGATCAACTGTCCATGGATTCAGATTCACCTGTCGTCTTAGTTTTACTCCATTGACCCGATTCAACACAACTGACCATAAGAAACTGCCCTCCATTGATTTTCCTTTTAAAGAATGGTTCTCTGTAAATTTGGACAACTTCCTCTACTGCGACTCAATTACAGTGTTGTGTCCCCCAACAATCAACAATATTCATCCCTCAATTAAATTAAACACACATCCCCCCACCCATACTTATTTTCAGCAGAAATATAGCATATCTTATCTTACCTGGCCTGGCTGCTCAGTTAGGTCCTCTGTGGTCGAATGTAAAAGATCATGTAAGGGGTCTTGGAGTGATTTTCAAATCACTACTACTTTTCAGTAAGCAGTTCAATGCTGTTGATAGGGGTAGCTTTTATCACCTGAGTTCTATCACTAAAATAAAACATTTTCTTTTTAATAAGGACTTGGAAATAATCACCCACTCACTTAATAAATAAAAGACAAACTAATTCAGTTATATATATATCTTTCCCTTCCTTCTTTGCCCCATACAAAACACATCTTGTCCAGGGGTAAAGAAAGAGTGATGACATCTTAGCATCTCTACACTGGCTCCTCATGAAATTCAGATAAAGTGTTGCTAGGGTGTTTACTTGCCTATTTTATTTTGGGTAACTTTTTTTTGAACAGTTTTTTTTTTATGCTTAATGTTAAGTATAATAAGACTAGGCGGTTGCAAGGGTATTTAAAGGCCCAAATAAAAGAACTCAGCCCAAGAGTCTAAGAGACTTTGCCTTAGCAAACACTACTATCATTACTTGTTTTGCACTGATATCTAGAAGCCTAACTGTAATTTCATTTCAAATTCATCTAGTTCTAAATCAGCTGTGATTCAGGCAAACTTGTTAAGCTTCTATAAATGGCTCTTAATGGATGTCGTAAGTCAGATGCTCTGCACATGGATCTATGCCAGTTACAAATACTGCAGTTTTTATTATATATTCCTGTGACTGTAGAAAAAAATTAGTTTACGGTCGATCCTTAGCAAAAGAGCGTAACATCCCCTGGCATCGTTTTATGATCAAAACATCAATCAGCATGCAGTTTGGTTTTCTGATGGACAATCAAACAAACGTTTGCTGTGCATTAAACGAGACCTGTGTAATCAATCACGTTTATGTTTCTTCATAACTGAAATGTTGGTGGATATCGGAGATGATTTCCACCCATGTTCTGGGCTGGACCGGCATCAGAAAAGACGTCTCTTTTGGTTTAACTCGTTCTCTCTAATGAATTATGGATAGAAAGTGAATGTTTCCTGACATCTGTTCGTCATGGAGTCTCCATCCTCAAACAACAATCGTAAAAACTATAGATATTGATCAATCACTTCCTTTCGCTCAGTATTGATTAGCTGCAAGCCACTCAGGCGTGATTGTTGATCCTATGCTTTACTGAAAAGACTTTAAAGGAGGAGAGACGTTTGTCAAAATGATTTGTCGAGTGAATATTGTGAAATTCTCTGGAGATTAAAATGTCTATTTAGTGTTTCATGTTAAAGGAACTTTAATGAATGTATATAATTGCTCTTTTGTTGTTTTTGATTGCTTCCATTGTACTCATTTGTAAGTCACTTTGGATAAAAGCATCTGCTAAATGACTAAATGTAAATGTAATGTAAATGTAATGAAGCTTTGATTCATGGCCACTACACTAAGAGTTTTTTTTTTTTTAAATATACTTTTATTTAGCAAGGAAGCATTCAATTTATCAAAAGTTACAGTAAAGATATTTATAATGTTACAAAGATTTCTATTTCAAATAAATGTTTTTCTTTTGAAATTTCTATTCATCAAAGAATCACAGTTTCCACAAAAATATTCAGCGGCACAACTGAAAATTCAGCTTTGATCAAAGGAATAAATTACATTTTAAAATATATTCAAAAATAGTTATATTAAATTGTAATAATATTTCAAAACATTACTGCATTTTACTGTATTTTATTGGAATAATGTAACATTTCTGACTAATGTAACATTTGTCGATAACTTGTATCAAAAATGGATTTAGTTTCTGTACAGTTATATGATTTGAACAAGAAAGACTATTTTCAGGTAAACACTATTACATTTGCCAATACACAAGATTATGATTCTATCTGAACTAAAAAGTGATTGATTTCGGTGTTTTTCTTCACTCTTCCTACAGTAAGGATGTCTGGAGCCGGTTTCCTGAACACTGTCAGTGAGGATTTTCCACAAAAAGCATGTTTAAAATTGTAAAAGCAGCTTGTTGATGTTTGCTTCATCATCTTCAGCATGAAGGTACTGCTGGTTTAAATATTTATGCTTAATATTTCATCTCTAATTGTCTGCATCTGTGTCTATATGTGATAGGTAATAAATGTGCATGCAGACTACTAAGTATATAGATTATAGACATTATTCTATTATTAGCTACTTATGAGAGCCAAGGAATTAAACATCCAGGAAGTTTGATCCGGTGTAAGTGCTTTGTGTTAAAATTTTGATGCCATCCTGAGGCCCAGAGTTGATGTGCAGTTTTTAAAGAGCATGAGAGACCTGCTCTCAGATCTCCTATAATCAACACCATTAATGAACAAACACAATGTCAGACAAATGGGTTATTGATGCCTCACCTGCAGCATTAGATCACATATCCACTGCTAACCTGCATGTGCAGGGAACAGCGGGGCTTTAATAGTTGTTGAAGATCTCTGGTGGAATAGACGTCAGGGAAGCAAACTAGCTGCAAACAGAAGCTTCTTAACTAGACCTTTGGTTATAAAACAACATGGACGGTTAGTACAGTGTTAAAAAAAAATGTTTGATATGGAGAGAAGCAACCAACAGAAAAGATGGTTTATTTTAAAGCAACTAACACTTTGTCTGATGTTATTATGATCGATACAATCAATTTATGATTTATGAATAATTTGAGCAAATTTTTATGATGTGTTTTAATATTTAACTTTTTTTTACTTTTTTTGTCCAAAAGGGAACTTCAGTTGTTATTTAGTCCACTTATCTGTTACTTATTCATTTCTGTCCATCTTTGGGTCTTTAAAAGTCTTCATAATATCTGAAAGTCATTATTAATAACAACTAAATTCTACATCTTAATTTCACTAATTCACAATCAGTATCATTCACTGACATTTGATCAGTGACCTGCTTGCCTTGTGAAACAGAACACAGTCTATTGAAAGATTTTTCTTCTTGATTTATTATTATTATTAAATAATTTGTTTATATTTGATGCTCCATTTCAGGTTTAAATGAGAAATTCTATACTCTCAGACTTTTGCACTTCTGAAAAAAAATTATGGCTTGAGTGGATTTTTTTGTTGTTTTTATGGGTTCACTGCCACATAATCGTTATTTATTTAATGGCACATAATTTTTATACTACACATTTCACATTTAATATTTATATTAGTTAAAATATGTTTTAAGTTGAGGTCACTTATAATGATTAAAGGGAGCAAAATCCAGCAACATCATGTATAAATCTGAAATAAAACTGTAATCGCCAAATCATTTTCTTTCATGCATTTTCACAATGTGATGCAAAAGTAGAAAAAATGATTTTTATTTAAGATTAGACTTTGCTGAATTTACTTCTCTGATATCCTGGCAGCGATATAAGGATCTGTTCTGCCTTATTGCACAGATTTGATTGATTTATTTATTTTCATTCTTGTTTCTTTCAGTACCCTTTTTTGTCTTTGTGAGCAACTTTGGATGGAGGCACACTCTAAACAGTCAGTCACGAGGTGTTTTTGTAACACCTCAGAAATTATTACTTTCAAAATTAACTTACTTTATTAATCACCGTATGTATAAAACTAAAAAACTTTAACTTAAAAAATTAAAATTGTTTTTGCAAGCACACTCTAAATATAATTAAATAAAATAATAATTATTATTATTGTATTCTGGTAAACTGTATATTTGAAAGATTCTTTCATTCAACCTTTGGAGTCAGCATGATTTTTAAAAATGTTTTTAAAAGCAGTTTCTTTTGTATTTATTTGAGCGAAAATACAGTAAAGGCAGTAATATTGTGAAATAATATTAGTTTCATTTAAAATAATAATATAAAATGTAATTTATTCCTGATGTTGAAAAGCTGAGCATTCAGCATCTTTACTCCAGTTTTCATTGTCACATGATCTTCAGAAATTATTCTAATATGTTGATTTGCTGCTCAAGACACATTTCTGATTATCATCAATGTTGAAAACAGTTGTGCTGCTTCATATTTTTGTAGAAACTGATACATTTTATTAAGTTTTAAGTTCAAAAGAGCAGTATTTATTGAAATGGGGATCTTTGTTACATTATAAATATCTTTAATGTCACTTTTGATCAATTTAATGCCTTCTTACTGAAAAAATAGCAATAATTAAAAAAAAAAAAAAAACACTTACCAACCCTATACTTGTGGTGCTTTGACAATCAAATTTGATTTTTGAACTGAAAAATTTATATTTGCTACCTTGTTTTTCGTCTTAATGTTTCTTAAGTCTCCTTAACCTTTTTGGGGTGAAAATAATATGTCAAATGATTGTGTGTGTATATCTATATATATATATATATACTATTATACATATAGTATATATATATATATATATATATATATATATATATATATATATATAGTATATATATATATATATATATATATATATATATATATATATATATATATGGCTATCAATCCATTTATGCGACTGGCTTTTATTACTTCCCAGTTGGCTTAGTCAGCTAAAGAAAAGAGTACATGACTGTGATAAAATCTTTTCTAGAAGCCCCGTTGTAATGGTGATGAGTTCCTAGTAAAACAGCAATCAAATGGAGCGTCCCTCGGGTTCGCAGGCCCCGCCCCCCGCGGCCGCTGATTGGACCGGCGCTCCATCACTCAGGAAAGGGCGTTTGTCATTGACCGGAAAGCCTGTGTCTTTTCAGAGCAGCTGTGTGGAGATGGAAGCGAGGAAGTCACCAAGCCCACCTACATCTACATGAGTGACTTTAAGTGATTATGGGACGGCTTATTTAGCCTTAAAGAACTTGAATCAGATTCATTCGCTTTGGTCCACAGGATACGAAGTGATTTATATACTTTTTCCAGGATTCACGCGGTTTTTCGGACGCATTCCGTGTGCGCTCTGGCGCAGAGGCGCCGCTGGAGAGCCTGATGCGCGCTGGAGAAAAAAAGGGACTTTGCGCAAACGAATGCCACATCTCTGTATCATCATGAGTTAAATTAAACACTTCCACCCCCTCGAGACACACCTAAAGCACTTTTTTAGACAAAGGGAGTCCTTAACAGGAAGTTTTCATGCAGGACGCATGGAGGATCCGGTGTAAAGGCGCTCGAAGGATGCCTTCCCGTCCCGGGTCAGGACATCTGGCCGTTGGATGCTGCAGTTTGTCCTTCTCATCTGAGGGAACGATGGCTTCTGAGGTGGTGTGTGGTCTGATCTTCAGAGTGCTGTTGCCAGTGTGTCTGGCGGCAGGTAAGCGTTGATTTGATCCCGTTCAGGGTTTCGCGTCTTCAGTTTGGAGATGCGCAGTTTCTGCATTACGCGGCAGGTGCGGATCATCGTGAAGCTCTTGATCTGTCAAATACTGTTCGTAATTAAGTAGAATGTAGATACGAAGTCATGCGTTATATAAACTGACATTTAACAAAGAATTTAGAGGTTTGTGTGTGCAGAAGGGCGCACCGCTCATCATCATCACTGTAGTATATTTGTCATGTCCTCATTTTCCCGTATTCTTCCATTTACAAACTCACATATAAATCACATATATTTGATCAGTCTTTGAACACTGGGTTCAAATATTTACAAGAAAAGTGCTTAAGGAAAACACTAAAACAAATTGGTCATAAAACAATTGTCACTTAAACACTGCTAGTAAATTGCGCAAGGAAACAGCAACAAATCACATTCAAAACAACAAAGTAAAAAAGAAAAAAAAATAATTAGTATCATCTTATTAAAAACAGGGGCTAGTTGTCACACTTTAAATTCTATTGTGCATTTTTTACAGAAATACCTAAAAAATACATGCACTGGAGGATAAACCGGGGCTAGTTGTCACACTTTACATACAGAAAAGTCCTTAAATACACAATAATAGATTTGAAATACAGATGTGTTGTGGAAAAATATACTGTAAATTAAAGTGCACATTTCTTTTTTAAATTAATTTATTTAATTTTGAATTTCTGTGCCTTTTTTGAGGGCTTTTCTGTAAACTATAAACAGTAAACTGATTATGAGGTAAGTTTAAAAGGTATTAAGGCATTGCTTGATTTAAAAAATTGTAATTAATGTGAAAAAAATATATATTTTTGAAGATAAGATTCACAAAATATCTTAATTTCTGGAAGTGTTTGAAACAAGCACACTGTACACAACCACTGCTACAAAAAATAAAAAAAAAATTGTATAATTGGACTTTTGACTCAAAACCTGAAACAGTCTAATGTATATTTCCATTTTCCACTGCATTATTTTATTTACTTTATTTCACTGAAGTGAAATTTTAGAGCGAAATAGTAAAATATAACATTTGACAAATGTCACAATATTGAACAGATTTTTTGATTTTTCCATTAAATGTTTTATTGTTTTTAATAACATGCATCCATCATGTTTTAAGACAGTAACACCACTTCTGTCAGACAGCTTTATGCCTGGACTTTGTTTGAATGTCATCTGATGTAAAACATGCATGATAAATGATTTATCACAGTTTGACCTAATCTATATTTTCCTATGGTTTTTACTCGTGGCTGGTTAATTGTTCTGTGGGGTGTATCTGATAACGAGTGTTTGATCACAGGGGATGAGTTGGTGTAATAGATTATTGACAGAATAATACACGAAACCCCGCCGAGTGTTTTAAAGAGACATTCAACACCAGTGACTTCTGCATAAAACAATGATTTATTTTTATTTATTGATTTTTTTCCCATTCTGTATGATTCCATTCAGGCCTGACCATTTATAGCAATTAATTAATTAAATTAATTAATTAAATAAGTGACTAAATGCATTAATAAAATAACAGAAATACATGAAGGGTTAGTGTGAATGTATAGAGCAGGTTTAGTCATTTTAGCATCAAGTGAAATGAAAATGAAAATGAGAAATGTTGCTCTGTCTTAAAAGCTAGAGCTAAGATAAAACCAAAAATGTTTTATACTTGTTTCAAGTGATACTTTTTATGGTTTTAGTTAAGTATAATAACACTGAGTCATTTTTGCCATTTTAATTTAAATTTGTTGTAATTATTATTGATTAGTTATTTTTATATATATCAAGTTAAATGAAAACAAAAATGCAAAAATGAGAAATGTTGCCTTGTCAGCTAGCTGAAATAAAATTTTATATATATATATATATATATATATATATATTTTAAGTGATACTTTTTATGGTTTTAGTTAACTATAGTAACCCTGATTTAATTAACTAAATTAACACTTTTACAATTAATAATATTATAATTATTATTTAATGTCTATAGTGTTTGTAATTTTTTTTTTTAGTAGTGTTTTTAATTATTATTTTTTTTTTTGTTTTGTTTTTTTTTTTTTGTTTTTTTTTTTTGTAGTACATCAAGTTAAATTAAAATGAAAATATAAATATTGCCTTGGCAACTAGCTGGAATAAAATCAGTTTAATTAAAATAAATAAAAAAATAAAAAATTCAAGAAATTATAGCAATTTTGTTGTGTGTAGATCCACCTGTACAATAGTGTCGGGTTTAGTTTTTGACAGTTAGAAGATTATGGTTCATTTACACAAAAACAAAATGTATAACACATATCCCATATGTTTTTTTTTCAAAATTGTTGTTACCCACAATTAACCCACTACAACCATCAAAAAAAAAATATAAAATCTACAGCATCCTCTTAGATAAACTGTCAATAATATCATCTGTGGTTACCCACAATTAATCCATATTCACACTTATCTCTAAATAATAAACAATCAAGAAATCAAAAAACAAAATCACACACTTTCCTCTCATCTATCATTATGGTAAAGCATCATTCCACATACCTATAAAACTTCCACCCTACAAAACAATAACCAATCCATTGAAACACCTCCAATAATTCTGTGGAAAGTCGTTTTAACCGCATGAATTAATAATGTGGCATCAGGCCGTGTGGAAAGAATCGTGGTTCTAACCGGCAATGAATTAATAATGTGGCTCAGACGGCACGAGAAGAATTGGCTGCCACATTATCGTTAAACTCGCGCCACCTTTAATATTTGATGATTTTCGTTTTGTTGGGTTGAAGTAGCACTGCACAAAGGTCATCCACTCAGGACGGACAGGAGGCGCTGAATGTTCAGGTTGAGACGTGATCGAGGGTCCTTGAGGAGTTTGAGAGACTGTGGTATGTGGACTCTTGTCTTCGATCACGTGATGGAGTGGTACCCTGTCCGAGATGAAAGAGTAATCACCAAGGAGATGTTGTCTTGTAGACAGCATCAAGATTAAATGGAGAGCCAGATTGTGAGTCTCAGAATGTTTCTCTTGATTATCTAATTCATCCAAGAATATAATTCATAAAAGAACATTTATGTTAAATCACCTATGTTAATTTATCTATACAGAAATGTGTTATTTCAGCTGCAAATGAATGAAGTGGATGACCTTCTAGTTTAAGTTGGGGGGTTAACGCGACAAGTGATTGTAACATATCACAATATACAAAAATATAACACACATTGATATAAAAAACAGTGTATATTAATCAAAAAACATTTTATAAAAACCCATACTCTCAGACTTTCATTTTAATATCAATTGAGGGATGAGTGTATCTCATTGAGGGATGGCGTGTAAATTTTAGTGGTAATTGAAGCTATATGCATTTTAATTAATATTTTGAATTCGTTTTTATTTTTATATTTTTTGTTTTAGTTTTTTAAATGTTAGGGTCAGTGTTTGTTATGTGTTCTTAAAATTTTGATTAGTGTTTTCTTGTTTGGTTCTTATGTCTGTAGTTTGGTCCTTAATTTTTGTATTTACGTTTTAGCCCTATTAGAGGCAAGTTCAATTAAATAAATCAAAAATGAGAAATGTTGCCTTGGCTTCTAGCTGAAAAAACATAAATAAATACAATTTAAACATCTTTTATTTTAAAGGTAATGAAAGTTTTTTTTTTTTTTTTTGTGTGTGTGTGTTGTCTGTGTTTTTGTCAAATTTTATATTTTTTCTTAAGTGTGGGCCATATAGTTTCTTTTTTTGTTGTGGTTTTAGGTATTTTAGTACAAGTGTCAATTAAAAATTAGATTTTGATTAGTTACAGTAGCTATAATAACACTGCCGGCATTTAGTTAGTTTTGTGTGGTGTTTTTGTAATTTTAGTTATTATAATTTTAATATGCCAATGTCAGTTTTTAGTATTTTAGGTACAATTAAAATGGGTGGCGAAATGTTAAAAAGCAAAATAATAAGAAGATTTGTACTTTTGTAGCAATATAATCAGTTTTAAAGTTTTCCTATTTATTTTAAGTTAGGACAGTGTTTTATTTTTATTTCGTTATTTTATAAATTTTTTAAATGGTTTCTAGTTAAGCTATAATAACAATGTGTCGCCGAGTTGAGTCTTTATTGTTCTGTTGTTCCTTCAGAAGCGTTGGGTGTGCTCGGTTTAATTGTGAAAATGTGAAGTTACCTTCTGTCTTGGCACCTGGCGTGTCAGTCTGGAGCTCTTCTAAAAAGGCTTCGTCAGTTTCTTGCAGAAACATCAAGGTTATTTGTGAGCTGATGGATGGTTTGAGCCGCTGCGGTCCAGTGTGGTTTCGCTTCTGGCTGTCTGAAGCTTTGTGAACGGAATTAGAGCTGGGATTCTGATTTGATATCCGCATTTTGTACATATTCTCATCTCAAGTTTAACCATCCATGTCAGAAGTGTCATGTTAAAAGGAAAAAGATGGGATTAGATGTATTTTTGTATGCTGCGGTGCAGTGCTATATGTTGATGAATTCACAGGAAAGAAAGTATTTGTTAAAAATACAATATTGGTCACAATCTCTCTTTCTGAAGTTTTTTTGGGTGATGTTTCAACTTAACGGTTTCAGAAGAAGCTTCACATTTCGGCCCGAGGATGGTGGATTAAAGTAGTGTGTTTTGCTCTGTATTTATCGCGCTGCATGTGTGTGCGTGTATTCTGTAAGACTTTACAGAATGTTGTAAATGGCCTCCATCTCTGTGTTTAGTGCTCCTACCCTTACTCCTCTTATCTCGCCACCGGTGTTCTGCCGTCCAAACTTCCACCACCGGAACCGCAGTGTTGTTCTGTCAAAGGCCTCTGTTTAAAAAAACACTTAAAGAAATGATCTGACCTCTGTGTGCACAAAGTATGATTATATCAAATGCATGACTACTGCATTCCATGATTTTTAGGGATGTAGAGTAAATCCTACAAAATAATTAAAAACTATATAGGCTATATCATGACGACTAATTTGTTTGTGTTTTTTTTACGGTGAAATACCAGCAGCTGTGGTTGCAAGAACTTCCACCCATAAAAAAACAGTAGGAAGCACACATTTTAGGTTTGGTACCAGACTGTACTTTTTATTCACAATAAAATTACTGTATTTCACTTAACTGATGTAATATTAATAAAAACAACATATTGTCAGTACTAATATCTATTTTGACAACAAGAAGCTTTTCTAAGAGCTGGGGGAGGGCAATAGGCTTTTACATATAGAACGGGGCACAAGTCGGTCCATTCACACAATTAAGATAAATAAACCCCACACTCCGATGGTGACAACATTTGATTGTACTCAAATAATTGCCATCAAACTGCCATAAAACATTAATGTTAAAACAATTAGATGTAAGATTTAACCCTATATGTAAATGCGCTGTGATAAGAAAAAACTGAAAATCAGAAGAACTACAAATGTTCTAGTTATTCAACAAAAAAAGGATAAAAGAAAAAAAAAACATCAAATAGTGAAGTGTCATGCAGGGAATTCTTGGTGTGGTCAATTTACAGTTTTTCCCTGTAAATTTATAACAAGTGAATTTGTCCTCTTTTTCACATTCGAGAAAACAGTTATGTTTGACCAGTATTTTACTGTAAAATTACATTAAATGTAATTACATGTTAGTCATTGAATCTAATATGAAAACTTACTGTTTTAACCGACATTAACAGGTTTGTTACTGCTAGCATTAGGTGTTACAGGTGTATTTAAAGACTAAAAATGGCAAAAATTAAACGCTCAACAAAAAGGTTTCACTAGAATCAATAAATATATAAACTAAATATCTGCATTAAAAATATTAATGGAAAAATTTAATTTTATAGCACCACTCTTTTAATATATATATCTATATATATATAGATATATATATATATATATATATATATATATATAATCGATATATATATTTATTTATTTATACAGTGTATAAGCACACACACGCACACACACACACACACACACACACACTGAGAACATTGAAAAATGTTCTTAATATTACATTATTGTTTTTTCAAAATGTCTAAATAAGTGTGCAAATTAGTGTTCAAATAACTTTTTTTTTTTTTAATAATGACTTCCATTTACATATGCATTTGGCAAATGTTTTTATCAAGAATGAATTGCATTGCATTCTCTTCATACAGTTTATATAATAAATAACACTTAAAATAAACAATTTAAACATTTCGAAACATACAGTATTTTTGTTCGTGATCCTGTTTGTAATATATGTAAACAATAGGTTCCCATAAGTATTACATTAAATATTTGGTGTTTCCTCAGAAGTACTAAAACACTCGTTAATGGAATCATTAAGGCACTGGAATCTTTAACTGGATCGGAATCACAGCCAGAATCATTAAATTCCTTACGATTCCCATCCATATTCAGCACTAACTAGAGCACGTCTCCATTAAGAGTCATTTTTATGAGAACATATTGGATAAACGGATAAAAATCTTCGCATTATAACTGTTCTGTTTGGGGTTTGTAATGGGATTCGTGATTTTTCATTTTTAGATATCAACTTTCATTATAGTCCAAGTATTGCCAATGTGGGTCTCAATATTTAATGAGTCTGTAAAAGGCTGCATAGTTTGCAGAATAAGTTTCCCTATAGTGGTCGGTTGATCATCTGACACTTTAACTTTCCACTCTTGTATGGCCATTCTTGCTTGATTTCTGTCAGCAAACATGTTTTTGTATAAGCAAACAGAATAGAGAGATATATTGGCTGTTGAACAATTCATTAAACGGTTATAATAAAGGTTATTTTGGTCGACACGTGTTGTACTTTTGGCCGTCCTTCTTGGAAGTTTTCTTTTGACATTTCCAGAAATTAATTAGAATGTCATTTCTGTCTGCGTTCAGATATGAGGTCTGCCGCCCGAGCTCCATGTTTGGTTTAGGTGAAATTAATGTAGTGAGGTGAATTCCAGGAACAATCCAGCTCATAACAATGGCAACATGCGCCCGCGGCAACGATTACACACAACAGATGGTGTGCAAAAAGCCATACCGCACTCGTTCTAACTGTTAAACTTCACGAGGAATACGTGAGGTGCTGCACAACGCAGTTTGTTAACCAATTGACACCGTGCTTTAATTTAGAGTCTTCATGAGCCTTTTTGCTGACAGTCGCGGAACAAGAATAACGTTCATGGCAAAGATGGAGAATGAGCCGAGCAGATAGACTCGCGAAAACCGTTAGACATATATCCCAAGTGAGTAATAGATGCTTCCAAGTCGTAGTGTGGTGTGTGTGTGTCTGTGGTGTGTGTGTTGTGGAACTAGATATATTTGTCAGACGTGCAGAAGAACAAAAAATCTCCGAGGAAATACATTCATTAAGAAAACAATTTATTATGCAATACAACTTTTTTTTAAAACTCTAGATTCCTCTAACATGTCGATATGTTCTCTCCGCAGCATGTCTGTTCAGGTACAATGGACTGTCCTTCATCTACCTCCTCTACCTCCTCCTCATCCCTCTGTTCCCCGAACCCTCCAGCATAACCATGCAAGGTGAGATTCAACACTGCAGCAGCACTAACTCTTCTCTAAGTGTCACAAATCCGATGCAGGAAGCGCATCTGTCTCCTCCTGAAACCAGCTTTAGTGCCTCATGCAGAAAATCCAATGGAGCAGGAGCATTAACAAAACATTAATTGAGGCAACTCCAGTCAGGAGACCCTGTAGATGGTGATTCGTGGCTTTTGTTCAGAGGAGGAACTTACTCATGCGCTTAGAGGAAGATGGAGATTTAGGATGCAGTGAAGGTGTACTGATCATGCTGAATTATTGATGAGAACATTATGGTAAATCTGTGTTAATCCGCTGAGGTGAGGAAGATTTAAGCCTTAGAGAAACTGATCGGTGTGATTTTTATTCCCTTAATAGAGTTGAGCTGTTGACCTCGATGAGGCCAATATAAATGATGACATATTTGCATTTATCAGACGCGACTTACAGTGCATTCAGGCTATACATTTTTTTTTACCAGTATGTGTGTTCCCTGGGAATTGAACCCATGACCTTTTGTGCTGCTAACGCAATGCTCTACCACTGAGCCACAGGAACTCAAATTGTTTAAACGTATCTCTCACGGTCTTTCAAAGATCAAACCATTATTTAAATGTCATGACATAATGTGTAGGGACTAATTTTATGCACCAATTATGTTAGAAACCAATAAGCATACTGTTAATTTAATTAAAGCCACACTGCCATTTAAAAGTTTGAGTTAATGCTGCATTTACTTGATTAAAAATACAATAAAAACATAAATATTTTGAAATATTATTACGATTTAAAATAACTGTTTTCTACTTGAATATATGTTAAAATGTATTTTATTTCTGTGATCAAAGCTGTATTTTCAGCATCATTACTCCAGTGTCACATGATCTTCAGAAATCATTTTAATATGCTCATTTTCTGCTCAAGAAACATTTCTGATTATTATCAATGTTGAAAACAGTTGTCCTGCTTCATATTTTTGTGAAAACCGTGAATTTATTTGTCAGGATTATTTGATTAATAGAAAGTTCAAAATAACAGCATTTATTTGAAATAAAAATAATTTGTGACATTATAAATGTCTTGATCAATTTAATGCATCTTTGTTAAAGAAAGTTTTCATTTCTCCAAAAAAAAAAAATCTTACTGACTCTTTGAACAGTGGTCCATTTCAAATATTATCTAAATATTATCTCATTATAGTTTTCTGAACATCTGATCCATTTCTGCTCTTTTCTTGGCAGCAGTTTTGTGCTTGGATGTTTGTTTTCTGATTGTGAATTATGTATAAGAGAAGGTTTTCATGGAATAAGATGAAAGAGGAAGAGGACATGGACATTTTTAAGTGGTCCACTTACACTCATCAATAGTTAAGCAGACCTGTGCTCATAGTAAGAGCAATGCATTCTGGGCTTCGCACAGATTTATCAAACGCTCATTTGGGTGGGAATATGCAGATGTGAGACATAGACTATAAAGAAACAATATAATAGATGCAAGTGTTTTGCAATGTTTTTGGGTTATGCAATTGCAAAACAGAAATGCCTGCAGGTGTCTGTGTGTCACAATCAGCTGCTGTGTTTCAGTTAATGTACAACAAGGTGGAAAAAGATGTGCATGCAAACATACAGATTCACACATGCACTTCTGTACTTTTGCTTTATTTAAGCAGACAATGTCTGTCTCCTTCTGGTCCTAAAATAAAAATAATTATTTCATTGTCTTGTTAAATTGAGTTCACTTTTGCATCCTGGTCAGATTTCATTACACATTTTATGTACAAGGGAAGTTATTTTTATGTCTAAAGTATGCATAGAAAACTATAAAATAATTCATTTAATATGCTTTTTTTAATACTGTAATAAAATAATATATAATTTATATATCATAATGACATTTTATTTAATTATATACTGTATGTGTGTATAAAAATTAAGTTAAGTAAGTACTATGAATGAAGATAAGTATCACTAAGATCAATACTGATACTAATGAAAATGTAATACATTTTTGGGGATAAAATTAGTAATTATAGACCTTTATTTTTACAGTAAAATTTGTGCCATCATTTTAACATTTAAAAGTCCCAGATTGTTACAAAATCTAAAAAGATGATAGTTTTAAATTTAGGTAAGCTTAAAATAATTATAATTATAATAAATGTCATATTTATCACTTTGGTTATATATAGTACATATATTAATATTGTGATGTTTCTGTCAATATTAGCTTTCTCATAAGATATAAATTATTGTTTGAAAAAAGACATTAGAAAAGTTACTTCAAGGAAATGAAAAACAGATGCTATATGTATGTATAATTATATGTACATATAAATATATAAATATTATATATATATATATATATATATATATATATATATATATATATATATATATAGTATATATATTATAATATATATATACTTTGAATATATATACATACATATAAAAATATGCAGTTATCTGAGAAAATGACCCTGTTTTTCTCCTGAATTCTGTAATGTTTCTACTCACAAATCTCAGGTTTATGAAGCTTGAAAGTGTTTATTTTAGTAAAAGGAGAAGGTTTTGGCGAGTGCTTTATCTGTGATGTCTGAAGCCGTGTGAGATATTGGCTTTTATATTAAATTAAATCTAAACACAAACACTAATCTAAATCCTCTCACCCTGTCTTAAATCTAAACCTAAACATAAACCGACACATGAACTGGGGATATAGATAAGGGAGATTTTTTTGTTGTTCTCATATTTATCCATCTTTGTCTGAGACTTACACTATTAAGATAAAGCACAGTAATATTAGGGGTCTCATAGGCTATAATGATGAAATAATACTAAAAAAAAATAATAAAATAATAATCATAATTTGCATTTAAGATGGTGTTTTTACCCGTT
This sequence comes from Cyprinus carpio, assembly GCF_018340385.1. Lineage (NCBI taxonomy): Eukaryota > Metazoa > Chordata > Actinopteri > Cypriniformes > Cyprinidae > Cyprinus > Cyprinus carpio. The sequence goes on from NC_056598.1 coordinate 29,319,817, forward strand.
AGGCAGATGACATTAAGCTTCACCTCTGTGTTCAATCTCGGTTAAGTAAGGTGATTTTAACAACCAGTTAAACTCCTGTAAACAGTTCCTCCTGTTAGGGGAAAATTAGCTCAAATTGTTGAGCACTCTGTGTTTTATAGAGTAAATCAGGACAAGCCATATCCCCGGCCCAGGACAGATCTCGCAGCTAGCATCTGGCAGCGCTTCTCACGTCTGCTTTCTTACGATTATGTCTCACTTGTGGCTAAAATGATCTCCATTAGGAAGCATTACATATGATGGTGCTCGGGCCTGTGCCGCATCGGAAAATATCGATTGTTGGTAGAGAAAAACACTCTAAAAATACTTTAATACTTCATTTGACCTTGGTGTTCTGCTACTTGAGAGTGCTAAAACAAAGAGGCTCTCATGATTAGCTGCTGTTTGCTTGTAAGAACAACATTGGACGCCTGTGCTGAGGGAAATTAGCACCAACTCCATTAGCAGCATCTCAAATAGCACAAAACACACATGAAGCATTAAACATGCACACATTCATGTTTTCATTCAAACCCAAGGAAATATTGGGATTTTCATGAGTTTTTTTTTTTTTTTTTTTTTTTAATAAAGAGCTTTAATTTGTTCGAATGTTGTGTAACATTTTGGAAGCCCTGGTTTGATAAATTCTGAATACTGTATCCCTGCTAGTCCTTAAAAGTGTCTTTAAATTAGTGCCGTCAAACGATTTATCACGATTAATTGCATACAAAAAAGAATTGTTTGCTTAATATATTTGCGTGTTCTGTATATATACAGAACAGTATATGTTTAGAAAATATTTACATGTCTATATTCATATTCATATTATTTATAAGTCAATATATTTAATATATAAACATAGCATGTTTTTTTTCTGAAATATATACATGCATGCGTGTGTGTGTGTTTATATATACATAATAAATATACACAGTACACACTAACATACACAGTCGTACACATGCATATATTATGAAAACAGAAACTTTTATTTTGGATGTGATTAATCGCGATTAATCATTTGACAGCACTACTTTAAATGTTTTTAATTCAGTTTAAATTTAAGGTCATAAAAAGTCTTAAATTGTATAACAGAAGGTCTTAGGTTTAGGGATGGAAAAACAGGAAATGCAGTAAGACCTAATGTAATGATGAAACATCAGAAGGCAATGATTGAAGTAAATAATTCACATGCATATTTCAAAGTCAAAACATAGCACTTTATTTTTAAGGTTTCAGCTTTTAAAACAGTTTGCAGTCAGTGAATACTGCACATTTAAGATAAGCATATCATCTACTGTTGATGAATTAAGAGGTTTTACATAATGGTGTTTTATATTGTACTATGTTGTAAGATAATTATAAGAAAATGTTTATTTCCCTCATATTTTGAAATGAGCAGCTGGAGGTAGCATAGACATGTCAAAACAATAGTCCTGTTGTATTTTGTGCTAGTTTATTAGTTCTGCATTATGCATATAATCTTTCATTTTTTCTGGCTATTATTGGCACTTAATACAGATTTTACTAGTATTGGCACAATAAATGTATTGTCTTTCTTTGAACACATTATTATCCTATCAACAAATCCCCTTTTGAGTTAGGTGATAATATGGTTCATCAGCATGTCTTTACTGGCCCTTGATGCTTGTTCCTGTTGCTTATTCTCTTCCAGGTTACACGGGGCACTTGCTGAAGTCTTTATGCTTCTGCAGTATGACCTTCCTCTTCATCCACATCGTCTATCAAATCACCATCCACAGTTTGCTGGCTGCAAACTCTATTGATTCTGAATTCAACTGTAAGTTATGCTTTCTCTCAAAAACTAATATACAGAGTTTTCAGGAGGGTTCATCAAGGTTGCCATAAGTTCATGCATGCGCCATAGTATATGTTGGTGACTGGAAAGTTTTGCATGCAGAATTACGATTTACAATTTTATTTTAATTTTATTTTATTTTATTTTATTTTATTTTATTTTATTTTATTTTATTATTTTTTTGTTTCTATTTTACTTTTTATTTGATTATTTTTAATCTAATATTATATTAAATATTTATATTTCAGCATTATTGTTTCATAATTTTTTATATCATTTTTTGCTCTATAATTTTTGTTTCTGTTTTTTATTTTAATATAATTGTATGTCTAATTTTTTTATTATTATTATTCATGTTTTATTTCATCTTCATGTTTTATTTAATTATTTTTATATTTTTAAGTGAAATGTGACATTTTTTGTGAAATTCCATTTTAGACAGCATATGACTGTAAACCCTTCTGGCACATAGAGACCCCCAGGAAAAAAGTTTAAAAAAAATTTATTAACTACTTTTGTGTGACTGTGAAACGGCCCTTCATGCTGCATAAACACTGTTTGATAGCAAAGAAAGTTAGGAACAGTGTTGCGCGAATTGGTCACACATCAGTAGAAGAAATGTAATTCGTAATTCTTTTAGTCTTAGTGTCTGTAAATAAAGACTGTGAAGAAGTCTAGAGTGTTCAGAGGAGGACAGAGTTTTGCTCAGGGTCACTGACCTCAGAGGTGTTAGTGAATTCTGCATCGCTCCACTGACCGCTTTCTGCTGACCATGCTTATTTTATCATTGTACTGCCAGCCATGAATTATGGACCAATGAAGGAGACAAATTGGCAATATTTCTCTCTGACAGCTGACACAGGGGAACATTAGATTGAGATGATGACATTTATAACCTCAAAATCAGCTAAAAATGACCATAATGACCATTATTACAATTTGTCATATATATAATATATATATATATATATATATATATATATATATATATATATATATATATATATATTATATATATATATATATATATTCTTCATGTATTTACATTTTCTTTACATATTTTTGCATTATTTCATTTAATTATTTTTTAATTGAAAAATGTTTTCTCTGACAGCCAGCACAGGGGAACGTTAGTTTAAAATGGTTTATTTTTTTATTTTTTTTTATATTGTATTTATTTTTTAGTTGTATACATGTATACATTCTTGTTCCTGTTTTATTTACAATTTTTAATTGTATATATTTTTTTTTAACTGCAGCTATATTTTCTTCTCAGTTACTGTTTTTGATACTTTGGAAATAATGTATGTAAAACATTTATGCCAGAAATTAACAAGAAAAGAATAGCATAGGAAAACTATGCTTTATGTGCTGGGTTTCTCATTTTAAACAGGAACAGCATTACAGATGTATTTTAATTCAATCTACATTTAATGTGCTGAAAAAGTTGTGCTTGTGTCAAATCAAGAAGATATGTTTTGTATGTCTTCTTTAACTTTAAATAACCGTGTGGGAGGCTTATGGGAAATGTGCCACTTAGATTTGTCTTTGCCCTCCAATTGTTCTCGTCTGAATAATGAAAACATTACTCACGTCCCACTGAGACCGGAGACTATTTACTGTTTCTAATGTTTCGATTCTGGGAATGACAAAAGCGTTCAACTTTCTTATAACCCTTTTCAGAGCTGATGATTAGACATTTTGTTTTACTTAGACACTTTCACTTCTGTCCTGGTGTGACTTTTGAACTCAGTAAGTGTTCATCTTTCCATCATATAGGTCTTTATGTACTTGGTAAAATATTAAACTCAATCATATTAGATTTCTTTTATCACAATGTCACATTAGGCAAGCTTAAATGTGTCTAAGTAGCCTCTGTACCCCAGCTGTTTTAACATTTAATCACTAAAATGTATCTGTTTTAATGCTACTAATTCTTATGTTGTTAGCTACTGGTATCTATTCCATTAAGTACTAGTGCTTATTTATTAGCTGCTGCTAACTTTTGTCTAGCATAGGAAGATTTGTTATGATTAGCAATTACAACAGGTATTCTACACCTAATGATAACTAGAATCTACTAGTATCTAATCACAAGCAATAGTGGTAACACTTTAATTTAGGGACCAATTCTCACTATTAAATAGTTTCTTGAATATTGGCTGTTTATTAGTATTTACAAAACACATATTCTGCAAAACCATTGTTCACATCCCTTAATCTTACCCAATACCTGAACTTAACAACTACCTTATTAACTATTAATGAGCAGTAATTAGGAGTTTATTGAGGCAAAATCATAGTTGATTTTAAGTTCCTTAATAGTGAGAATCTGACTTTAAAATAAAGTGTAACTGTAATAGTTTTTAATAAATAAGTACTAGTATCTAATTAATACTTACCAGTACTAATTAAAAAGATACTAGTAGTCACTATTGGAATACATACTAGTCAGAACTGAATAGTTAATACCTGAATGACAGATCCATATAAATGTCAACAGATAAAATTTGAAATGTGTTACCAATAACAGCAGAATAGTTACTCGCTATTCAAATAAGTACTTATATCTATTTAAAAGGTACTAGTATCTAATTAAGTACTAGTATACAGTATTCTAGTATTCAATGAACAAGTGGTAGTGTCTAATGAATGAGTACTAGTATCTAATGAATAGATAATATAGTTTCTAATGAATAAGTACCAGCATCTAATAAATGAGCACCCATTCATTAAACACTAGTACTGAGTACTAGTGTTTAATGAATGGGTGCTAGTATCCAAAGATTGGTACAAGTATCTAATGTTATTGTATTATCTAATGAATAAGTACTACTCTCTAAAGAATGAGTACTAGTACCTAATGAATAGATACTATTTTCTAATGAATATGTACCAGTATCTACTAAATGAGTACTAGTATTTAATGAATGAGTACTAGTGTTTAATGAATGAGTACTAGTATCTAATGAATAGATACTATTTTCTAATGAATATGTACCAGTATCTACTAAATGAGTACTAGTATTTAATGAATGAGTACTAGTGTTTAATTAATGAGTACTAGTATCTAATGAATAGATACTATTTTCTAATGAATATGTACCAGTATCTACTAAATTAGTACTAGTATTTAATGAATGAGTACTAGTGTTTAATGAATGAGTACTAGTATCCAGTGAATCGGTACCAGTATCTAATGGTATTTTAGTATCTAATGAATAATTACTAGTGTCTAAAAAATGAGTACTAGTACTTAATGAATAGAAACTATTTTCTAATTAATGAGTACAAGTATCTACTAAAAAAGTACTAGTATTTAATGGATGAGTAGTAGTGTTTAATGACTGAGTACTAGTGTTTAATGAATGAGTACTAGTATCCAATGAACTGGTACCAGTATCTAATGCTGTTGTAGTATCTAATGAATAAATACCAGAATCTATTAAATGAGTACTAGTATTTAATCGATGAGTACTAGTGTTTAATGAATGAGTACTAGTATTTAATGGATGAGTACTAGTGTTTAATAAATGAGTACTAGTATCCAATGAATTGGTACCAGTATTTAATGCATTATAGTATCTAATGAATGAGTACCAATCTCTAATCAAATAAATACTAGTATCTAATAAGTACTAGTGTATAATGAGTACTAGTATCTAATGAATGAGTATCTAATGATTAAGTGCTAGTAGTTTTTAAAAAGGTACTAGCCCCTAAGGAATACACACTTGTAGCTAAAGAATATGCACTAGTAGCCAACAAATAAGTACTAGTACCTAATGGAATAGATACTAGTAATAAGTAATAGTAGCATAAAAATAGATACTAGTATGTTTTATAGATTAAATGTTCAATTAAATGCCATATACCCTGATAACAGTCATCATGGAGTATAGTCAGAATGATGGTAATAATGCTGTTTAGAATTAATGGTATTGTAGAATTTTGATGGTTTCTATCCTCCTTGAATGGGATGAAATGGAATCTTGGTTGAGTGATGAGTGATGCGTGGTGTTTTCCTTTTTTCTACAAATAGATATTCATAATATTTGCATCCACACATTCAGTTGGTGTCATTAGACAAACATCCAGTCAGTGTAATATTGTCCGTCAGTGTAATGTTGGGCTGAATCCAGGCAGTGAGTCTTTCTGTAAGAGACTTCAATCTCAAAGGCTATTCAATACCTAATTACTCTCCTAATTTACTAAGAACACAGTCTGACGCATTGATTTGTGATTACTGTAAATAATACAGACACGTCTGAAGTTGAGCTCATTTTCCTTTGGCAGCTCTAACGGATGTCAGACATTAAAGCAGTAGGCCGTGCTTTACAGTGATTTTACAGTAAATATAATATTTGAATGGTTTTATTCGTATACATCTTAGAAATCAGCTAAATAAAAGATAAGAGAAAAGTGTAATCAAAGATAGAAAAAAAGTTCTCTATAAATTCAGATAAAAAACAGGTAAAATATAGATATAACACACTGTTAAATATTTATTAATTATATCAGTATGAATATATTGGTTTCATTTATTTTTTCTGTATGCATTTATGTATCTATTTTAATGTTTTATTGTTACATTTTTAATTATTTCTATATATGTTTCTTTTTTTATTTTCATAAAAAATAGGTTGAATTTTAACAAATTTTAACAAATGGTTTTTTCCAATTTAAATCCAGTGTAATTTGAGTTTTGAATGTTACACACCAATACTCTCTGCTGGTTATTACTGAAAAAAAAAACCAAGAAAACAAGAAAAAAAAAAAAACAATACTTCCAAAAAAAAAAAAAAAAAAACAAAAAACAACACTAAAAATAAAAAATGTTAATAAATAAAACAAAATTAATAAAACTGTAACAATTACATTTTTTATGTGTTATTTAAAAAATATTTTTATTACTTCATTATATTATTTTAACATTTTAATTATTTTCTTAATCATTTATTGTTTTTTTTTAATTAGTTTGAATTAATTAATTTTATTGTAATATTTACAACTTCAGTAAATCAGCTAGACAAAATAAAGAACAAAGGGCAAAAGTGCTTCTCTTTAAATAGAAAGTCCTGCTCTTTTTAAAGATTACTTGTCATCTCATCACATTAATCATCTCTAGATGGACTAATTCAGTCTTCCTCAAAGTAGCTCAGAAATGACCCACAGTGACCCTGCAGTTAGACAAAGCAAATCTCCTTGGCTCTTGTCATTGTTTTATGAAAGCCTACGGCGCGAGTAGTTATCGGTGAATCACCCTGCGCTTTCAGAGTCAGTGTGCTGGAAAATCCTATACAATGGGTAGTAAAGCTTTATCTTTTCTATTTACCAGGTTCAGCGTGGGAGAAGTCAATACGACAGATTGGTTTCGAGAGGTGAGTCCAAGCTCTTATTTTAAACACAAGCCCTATAAACTGCCTTGGAAACATTTTATGAAGGTTTCATTTATGCCTGTTTATCAAACTCTCACATGTTGCTATTGTGGATGTTGAAAGGTTTTTAATTGGAAAAGTTTTTACTGCGTGAAATCTCTTGGCCTGTCCTTTACAACTGCTTTCTTTATAGAAAGACACTAAACCTGCAACAAGCACTGCAAAAAAACAACCCCGAGTATTGATTGAGTTTTTTATGGAAACTTTGAGGGAGGAAAAACGAGAAAATATTGTTGCTATCAGAACTTTGAGATATATGTCTATATAATTTTGCACTTTTTATTTCCGTTTTTAGATATTTTTAAACCAAGTTACACACATGGTCAATAAAAATATTAAATAATACCAAAAAAAAAAAAAATAAAAAATACTAATCAATAAAAATAATAATATTATTAATAATAAATAATATAAATGTATAATTATAATGATTATTATTATTATTTGTAGTATTAGTAGTATATAAATAATAATGAATACATTGCATTTTAGTTTTTTAAATTTTATTTCAAGTAACGAAAGTGTTTTTCATTCATTTTTATTTTGTATTTCAAAGAAACAAAAGTTTAATTAAAGTGTCTTTTTGTGTGTGTGGTGGTTTAAGTTAAATTTAACAACTCATTGGTCTATGGTTTTTGTTGTAAAAACTAACATTATTAGTCAAAAAATAATAATAGAAATTGTATTTTATATGTATATGTACTGTATTTTATATATAATCATTTCCTATTTTTACCTGTTTTAAATCAGTTTTTAAATCATTTTAAAAGTTTTTAAATTCCTTGTTTTATTGTTGTGATTATTTTTTATGATTATTTTACTTCCTTTTTTGTAAAGCACTTTGAATTACCATTGTGTATGAAATGTGCTGTATAAATAAAATGCCTTGCCTTGCCTAGAAAAAAACATTACCATTTAGTGATATTAACCTTTCGAATAGTAGCACAGTGCAACTAGTTTTTGTTTTCTAGTACGATACTGTAAGGATATTGTTTTATTCCCAACACACAAAATCACTTAGAAGCGTGTAATATCTTGCACACATAAGAGGGATGTGTTTTCAGTTTGAAGTACTTCAGCAAACAGAGACAGATAACATTACACTCCACTTACGCTGTGGCCAGCTGTCTGCCATCCAGCAGCGCGGCTCCAAACTTCAGCCTCCAAACCAGCGCTTCCCCTGATGAACATTAACCCAATTAAACCTGACCCACTGTTGACAGCCCGATTTTTCAAGGCCTATACCTTGATGTTTGTGTGCGCTGGTCTAACTGTGATTGTATTAAGTGCGGTTTCCTGAGTACGGGAATCTACACCTGCACCTTTTTCCAAGCAGTGCTGGTCGGATGGCTCGATTCACCATAAGTGGCAGGAAGTTCGGCTGTAAACTGTTTATACTCCTAATTGACCTGTTAGTTGAGCGAAGGCATTTATCTGTGACATAACGGCCCGCTGATGTCTCTCTGCTCCACCGACCGGCAGCGAATCATGAGCGAATTGAGTTGATGCAGGAATGATTGAGAAATGGATGTTTAGGGTCTGAAAATCATTGATAAGAGCCGATATTAAGAACATAATCTAGTGGAAGAGAGAGATCCTGAAGACACATCCACCAAAATGGAAATTAAAATGATGCCAAAACAGTTAGAATTTATTAACTTATTCATTTTATTTTATTTTTATTATTTTATTATGTAATTATTTAATTTTATTTATTTTAAAATTCTCAACCACCAATATGGAAATTATGGCAAAAGTTATTGCAAAAGAGCTCGTGAGATGCCTGGCAGTGTAGTTTTATTTACAATCTGCAAACAATCGCTCAGAGACATCAAAACATTTTATTTTATTTTATTTTATTTTATTTTATTTTACTTTATTTCATTTCATTTTCCTCTTAAATTGAAATAACAGTTATGGCAAAAGAGGCAGAATTTAGTTTTTTTTTTTTGTTTGTTTTTTACAATCTGCAAAAAATCACTCTGCATTTCAATGAACTAATGGCAAAGGAAAAGGACATGCTAGAATAAATTCTAGACTTTTCATTTATTGTAAACCGAATACTTAAAATCCATTAGTGACCTTTGTTTTTTAACTGATATATTGGTAAGTTTGGTGCAGATACAGTAAAGTCTGCTGTTTACTCAAACATTGAGTCATGCTAACTTAATATTTCTAATATAGGACTGTATCAAACACATCCTGTGATGTCTGATGCCATATGAAACATGCATTTCTGTTGTATTTCTAGATGCATGAATAATGCACGCTTTAGTACTCCTCAAGCAACATATATCTCTGACCAGATAAATAAATATATATTGTATAAACACATCAATCAATCATCCATCCATTTCAGATTATTGTATTCATCATATGTTTTCCTTCATTATAACGGCTTTTCATTGTCTGAATGATCAACAAAAACACTGGCCCCTTCATTCAGACCTGTTTTGACTAATGCACCCAACACAGACTATGCAGGACTTCATTTCACTCTTGTGTGAGTTTCAGAAGAACCCAATATGTGTTTTATGAGAAATATTTATACTCTTTTAATATGGTGCAAGTCTGATTTTACTGAACTGGGTGGGGAAGCATATAAAACAGCGCATAACAGATGTGTGAGAAGCTCGAGCTGGAAAATGCTGCCGGAAAAATCTGCGTTCTCACAAATATTTTCCGCCCTCACAGATGGCATGCGGTTTAATGGGAATTCTGGCAATGCTAGTTTGTTTGTTATAGTCACAATCACCTGTAACATGTTCACGTGAATAACTGCACATCTGCACTTCTGTTTAAAGAGAAATGTATGTGGAAGAATGATGCATATGCTTCAGTAACTGTGTGCTGATGTGCTGTCTGTGTTTGTAGTGTTATTGGTGCAGACGCAGGCAATGGTATCCGAGTTTTCCTGCCGGACATTGGGATGTTCATGGCCAGTCTGTCCGTGTGGCTGCTGTGCAGAAAGCTGGTCCACAAGCGTCCCAGTGAAGAAATGGCCCAGGACAACCATGACTTTGAGCCCGAGGAGAAGGTGGGTCAGGATTCCTGCATGCCTGATGAATTACTCAAACACACATCTGCTGCTCGCGTCACACACCTGCACACAAACACTGAGCACATGTGCCGTCCAGGAATTTTCATGGAAATTTGATAGATACATTCATGCACACAAATGCTATTCATTAATTCATCATGAAATAAAAACATAAATTTATAAAAACAAATAAATTAATACAAAAAAAAAAAACTTAACACAATACAACAATCCACAACTAACAACAACAAATAATAATAATCATTCTTCTTCTTCTTCTTATTCTAATTCTAATTCTAATGCTAATTATTATACCAGTTCAGCTACTAAATTTTTTTATTTTATTTGCAAAAGTTTATTTATAGTAATTACAATGCAACAATATATATTCTTTTATTAATAATAATATTAGTATTATATATAGCTTGTATATAGCTACCAGAACATAATAAAAATAACAACGTTAATAATAATACATTAAATGTATTATTAATAATTCAGTAAAAGTTAACAAATAAATATTAATTCTTAATACTACAACAACAACAACAACAACAACAACAACAACAATAATTAAATAAAAAACGAATAATTAAATAAAAAACATTATTATATTATTATTATTATGTCTTTTCCCTAGAAACCAAACCCAATGCTAGAATTAATTCTTTTAGTATTTAATTAATTAATTTTATTTTATTTTTATGTGGTCAGATATTTTTGAATAGTAACTTTTGATTGACTTTTGACGATTGTTTCTTACTGTGCTATAGTTCCATATCTCTCATATCAGCCCGTGCTTTCATTTTTCTCACATGATAAAATAATCTATACTCAAATCAACTCAACTCTATAATTAATATTTGATAAGTAGCAAATTAAATAATCAGTATGTGTGCAATAATGACTATGCATTGTGTTTGGATGAATGAAAGTTTGCATGCATTGCCAGCTCAGCAGAAGTGTTGTTAAAGATCTTTACTGTGTGAAATGTCATAATCACATTTTTCTGAACTCCACCCAAGTAACAGCTTTCCAACTTTTTGTTTTCCCAGAGAGAAAGCCTTACAAAACTCATGTATTTCATGAGAACAGGTTAATTACGATATGTTATAGGATGAGGAGAACCTATTTTTTGTGACTAGACTTGTAAAACAGCTCATAAGTATATTCTAGCTTTCCTCATGTACCAACTTGATATCATCAGCTTTTTAATATCTAAAGAATGGCTTGATGAGAGCAGTTGTTTTATTTTTAAAACTTGTTAATTTAATGTAATAATTTAATTAAATTTTTAAATGATTGGTAGTCTTTGGTTTACATTACACTCCCAGAAGATCTTCTAAATGTTTGTTTTGTCAACTCTAGAGTACACTGTATAGATTAGACATAAACTAATCACATAAACATTTTTTTTTTCATGTTATATACATCTGTATACCAGAAGAGACATTAATAAAGTTAAAGTTATTAAGAGACTTACTGGAGGTGTAAAGAATTGCCTGTAGAGAAATGCGTTTACCGGTGTTTATGTGCTACTGTGAACAGGAAGTAGTTTCCTGTGCTGAAGGCCATACATATGGAGCCATTAAAGCTAGATGACCTTACCGTTTGAGTCTGAGATCAGAGTTAATCTGAACCAGACTGAACAACTCTTAAACAGACAAATGTCCTTAAAATGTGCTTGTGTACTGCTGACTGCCTAATATTTGATCTAGTATATCAGACAGTGTATAGTATGCAATGAAAAACATTAAGTCATGCATTTTTTGTTCTATTTTTGTACTGTCAGTTGTATTTTTCATCTGTTTTATGTCAAGTTAAAAAAGTACTTTGTTTTTAGTTATTTACTTAAAAACAGTAATTAAAATTAAATAATAAAATAAATTATATTAAATTAAATAAAAAATATTTTTAAATAAAATAAAAATGACATTATTATTATTATTATTATTAGTAGTAGTATTCGTATTATTATTATTATTATTATTATTATTATTATTATTATTATTATTATTATTATTATTATTATTGTCTGTTCCTTAGAAACCAAACCCAGTCTCAAACCCAACTTAATAATAATAAATTTAGTTACAATAATTGCAATTTATTTAAAAAAAATAAATTATTTATTTATGAACCTAATAATAATATTAATAGTAAAGGCTATTATTATTATTATTATTATTATTATTATTAGGACTTCCAACATGTTTGTTATTTGTTTGTTTGTTTAGTTAGTTAGTTAGTTATAAATATAAATTATTATAGACTAATAAAAATGACAAGAACACAACTAAATTACTAAAACTTTAAAAATTAAAATGTAAACAGAAAATATAAAAACATAAAACACGGAAACTGTTTATTTTTATTATTAACATTTCTGTTCATTAACATCTAAAAAATAATTAATTTTTTGGTCCTATTTTTGTACTGTCAACTTTTTTCACCCAAAATTCATTCATACAGTAAATGTGCATGATTCTTATGTTCTGTGATCAAACACAGGAGGAGAATGACGAGAAAGTGGAAGATGATGATGATGATGAGGACGAGATGATCTATGACGAGGACTTTGATGCAGAAGACGAGGCAGAGGAAGAGGATGGGGACGGAGGAGGTCTGGAAGAGGAAGAGGAGGAGGAGGAGGAGGTGCAGGAGAGCACAAAGATGAAGATTCTGCGCAGAGTAGCAGGAGTCGCAAATAAACTCAAAGAGATCATCGGTAACCTCATCACAACCGCTGGACAAGTGGTGGTTACCATTCTACTGGGATTAACAGGTGTGCATGTGTGATAGATGTTTTCATATACACTAACATTCAAATGTTTGGGGTTGGTGAGATTTTTTATATTTTATGTTATTTTTAAATGACCGATAGGCTTTAGTTTATGTCACATAACCGTCATAAACCATAATTTGCATTTTCAACCATAAACCATCTCGTCTGATTCAAACATCTTTTTTAACACGATCAATGATTTTGCTGTCCCTTTTGATGAGACGAATGAATAAAGGTATTAATTACTTTCAAATAATAATACTAAAATAATGTAAACTTTAGAACAGTAGTGCAAAAGCAAATTAGATAATTTTGCATTTAATTTATTTTATACATGTCATGCACATTTGCATGCATTTCTGTGAAGAAATGTCCATTTTATATTTAATCACAAAAATCAAAAAAAAAAAACATTAAGAACATTAACATTAATAATTTTTTTGTATTATTATTATTATTATTATTATTATTATTATTATATTTTAATTAAGCACACCCTGTCCCTAAATATTCATTGGTTATACTTTAAAAACTATAAATATTATCCTGACTGTTTTGTAAATTAAATAATTTATGATTAAATATAAAAAATAATCTCACAATGCAAATAAATATTAATGCAAAATATTAAGGTAAACACTCTAAATATATATATAAAAAAATTCATTTTCAATTAAAAGTCTGTCAGTAGAATATAAGTCTAATCTGTCAGTGTTCTGGTCTGCAGGTGTCACGCTGCCCTCTCTGAGCTCAGCCGTCTACTTCTTCGTGTTTTTGGGGCTGTGCACGTGGTGGTCGCTCTGCAAGACCTTCGACAAGCTGCTCTTCAGCTGTCTGTGTGTCCTCATGGCCATCTTCAGTGCTGGTCACCTCATCATACTTTATTCCAACCAGTTCCAGTTCCTGCAGGAGGCCATCAGCCTCAACGACAGCTATACCAGGTCAGATCTTTTTGTTTTTTGCAACTGTTTCTTCATGTGATTCCAGACAGACTGCATGATGATCAGATCAGATCTCTGTGCCATCAAATTTGATAACATTAAACCTTTTTTTTTGCAAATCAACAAATTGTATATCCAAATAACTTGTTCCATATTAATTATTTATAAATCGGTGGACTCATGTTTATACACAGTGCCAGTAATGCTCATATAATATGTCATATGTTTAATGTCATCATATGCATATTAATCTGCATCTGCCATGTGCTTTGAATAATGAATGAGAATGAGAATACCCATCATGCCCTGCAGCGAAACACGGCCTTATTTGCTGTGTCTGGACTCTGATAGACACAAGGTTAAGGCGATGTACAGATAAAAGGTCCAGTGTCCCATCTGTTAGGTGTGTTTTGACAGAGGCCGGTCCACAAAAGAGTCACCCACAGATCAAATGAATATAGCATCACTGATGCATTTCAGCCAAATGTCATGTATGTTTATGCCAAAGGATGACTCATTCGTTGTTTTGTAATCATTTAAGTAACATAAAAATTAACTAAGCATGTGATTAACAAGACCTGTGCATGCCCATCTCACATACAGTGGAGGAAATGACAAAAGTGAGACTACTGCAAGGTAACCAAAATCATTCAAGTGTTCCTTTTTATCTCAATTCTTAAATCCTGAGATCAGTCTTTAGTCTGTGCTGTTTTCAGCTGATGGGTAAATAAAGCATCTCTAAAGATTTTTGAAGCGCATCTCCCATCCACTAATCACAGTAAGCTTTGTGCTTTGTTACCTCTAATAAACAAATTCTCAGCTTTGTGAACTTTATCACAAAATCCAAACAATAAATGGCGCTCTTTATTGTTGTGCGAGATCACTGTACCTTTCTGTGTAGTTCAAGCAGCATGCCAACCGATGATCTCTTCCTCTTTACTACTAGCTATAGCACAATAAACATGAATAAACATTGTATATTGACAGATACAGTGCATTTTAATTAAATGTGTAAATAAAACATTAATAAAATACTCAGTGTTACTTTTACCTCAAGAAAGTTGAGCTAGAAAAAAAAACACTAACGAGGAGCTTATTTAATATTTTTAATGAAAAATACCTTGTGTGCAGCAGCCTTTTCATTGAGTTTGATTATTATATATAATAAATAGTAGTTAAGTATAAGTATCAAATTAATATAAGTGGTTATTTTACTCATAGTTGTAATATTAATATTAAATTGAGGTGGTTTCCTTAAAGGATTAGTTCATTTTTCAGCTGTGTTCCCTCTGTGGGAACTTTCTTGTGAGGCTGAAGAGATGTGTAGCGATATAAAATAATATAAAATAAATAAATAAAGACACACACAAATGTCATTTCTCAAAAAAACTCATGTAATAAAAATAATACTGTCTTTTTTAGCGGCGGTACAACAAATGCACTTTATCATTTGAATGATGTGTTAGGAAAATAATGTCAAAATAATTTAAATGAACAATTTAAAAGCCTAAAATGTATATATAATTTTTTACTAAACCCGTCACAATGCTATCCTGGCTAATTTGGCCATGCTGTATAATTTGCTGCTTTTTAGAATCGTTTATTTTATTTTTTTGCATTGGGCTCAGGTCTGTGATGCCTTGAATGACTGCAACAAACAGAGCGGTGCTGTGTATTTCAGCACTAGTTGTCCTTCACCTCATATTTCCAGCTGTATTCTCAGATCTGCTCAGGCTTAGGCTGTGTATATGATCTGCAGGTGCTGATGGACAGATTCGGCACCTGTTCCTGTTCCTGCTCCGTCTCTCATGCCCTTGATGCTCTTCATGGCCATCGATTCCACCGACTGCGTTCGCTTCGGCTGTGAGAGGCCATTAGGTCTATGTTTAGCAGAGCAGCCTTGTTTGAACTTTATTGTGGCCTGTTCTTTTGTCTGTAAATGTTATGCTGTTTTATCTTAAGGTCCTTTGAAAAGTCATAGGACTTTATTGGAGTTTCAGTCTTTCTACTTCCATATTTCATGTTTAATTATGTTACTTGTTGTTTCTTTGTATAACTTACTTGTAATTTCTGAGTGAAAAGTTTTCTACTCTCTTTTTTTTAGTATACACATTCAAGATTGTTTTATTAATATGAGAGGAATAATTTGCCCCAAAAATCATTATTTACTTATTATATTACACCATTATTAATCATTATTTACTGACTTTTTACAGCAGAGAGGTCTGACGTGTTTCTAATGTATTTCTCTGGGTGATTTCAAATCAATTCAATGTTTAAAGCCGCTTTTGAGGTTTGCATTTCATTGTGTTTGCGGTTGTGATCTCAAGGTTAATTAAGTCGACTGAAACTCAAGTTAGAAGTGCATTGTGGTCAGATAAACTCATTAAACGCAAACACCCTGTTAACACTTACTTACACTGCAAAAAGTGCTGTTCTTCCTCTGTGTGTTTGTCTTGTTTTCCAGTATAATTATCTACATTCTTAAATCAAGATATATTTATTTGAGATACAAAATGACTTTTTTTTTAAAGGTTTATCAAAATTAATTGACTTTTCTGAAATAAGAAAAAATATCTGACAATGGGTAAGAAAAATAATCTTGTTTTCCCTTTAAATGAAGTGGATTTTTCTGAACCCACTGGCAGAGATTTTTTCGCTTTTTAAGCTAAAACTCACTTAATTTGTTTGTCTTTTTATTTTCCCAAATAAATGTATCATTCATTCATACATTCTTGATTTAATATGTCTTATCCTGATATAAAAATATTTAAATATTACCACAAAAAAAACAAAAAAAAAATAATAATAAAAACTTTTTTTTTTTTTTTTCTTTTTTTTTTTTACAGTGTATCAATTTGTTTACTTCCTTCCCTTGAATTCATAAATAGAAGTAGACCATAAACTCACTCTTTTGTGCTGGTCTTTATCAGTTATTCTTTGTGAAAGCAGTTTTTGTGTATACAGCAGAAACAGCCGTTGTTGTGTAGTTAATGGTGATCTGGTTGGAAAAGACTGTGGCCTAATTGTAGTTGATGAAAGACTTGTCGCCTTGATCTGCATGACTGCTGAGTAGCAGTGTTGACAGCCAGAGCTTTCCACATCTCTTCCTGTTTTTCCCTTAACATGGGCTGTGGTCATGTGATCGTTTCCATCCCAGTCACATCTAGAGTAAAAAGCAGGATAAAAATGATATTATTATTACTTTTTCTCCACAGTGTGTTTGGCATCTCCTCCATTGTTCGAACCGACTGTTCCTCTACCTGGAAGCTTGCTGTCAACAGTGGTCTGAACTGGCACCATTTTGTCAATCCCATCATGCTCTTGGTCCTGTACTACACACTGGCCACCTTGATCCGTCTGTGGCTGCAAGATCCCATGATCATGGTGAGCCTAATGTCACTTGAAGAATGTACTAATATTTTAAAGTGTATTATTTATTATTTGAATGTACACACTGCCAAAAATCATTATTTTAATTATATTTTTTTAGTTTAACATATGCAAATATCCTTTAAATATTATACTTTAAAAGCATTTTTGTCATTGGCAAAAGTTTTTTTTTTTATGTTTTTAAGCATAAACTTCACTAAATTTGATGTATGGATACAAAAAAAAAAATCAGTGATGAAAAAATGGTTTAAACATAAATTTATTTTGAAAATAAATAAAATATGTTATTGTGTTTTACACAAAAACACATTTTTTTTTATCTTTGATGTCAAGCTTGTCTCAATTTAATGCATTTTTCATGCACTTTAATCCAAAGAAATTGATTTGAATATTTTAAGAAATTTTACAAAAGGCAAACAAAATATTGAGGACAGAGAGACAAACTTGTATAATTATCTATCGATCAATTAACAATTAGTTTCAAGAAATCATTTTAAGTTAATTTTGGTTAAAATAAAGAAATATGCTTTATTTCTTAATAAATAAATAAATAAATGTTAATATTACTTAAATATTAGTCAAGTGTGTGTATAATATGCTTTGCTTATATGAAGAAGGCTTATTATTATTCAACTAAAACTAAAATCATTTGTGTTCATTTAAATAAAATAAATGTAACCTTTATATAAATAAAATAATAAAACAAAAAAACTTTAAAAACAGTTTATAAAATAAAAACGAATAAACTATATAGACTTTTAAAACTAATAAATAATGACAATAACACACAAGAAAATTTCAGAAACTTATACTAAAATTAAAGTGAAAACAATATATCAAAATAAAATGTAATTCAAAAATATTAACAAAAGAAATCATGGATATATAATAGTATTTCAGACGTACTAAAATAGCACTGATATGAATATGAATATGATTGGTACATAATGTTGGTTTGATCTCTGTCACCTTTTTCTCATCTGACCACATGCTGTCGCGACTTTATAGAGCAGTTAATAAACTCAGTCCTTCAAAACCTCACATGCATGAGCTTATTGATTCACATGCCTCTAGGTTTGATCACAGCATGATTTCATGATTTTCTTGTCGCTGTAAATCTAAGTGATGAGAATAACTCCTTGTGTGACTTCACAGAGAGATCGATGATGAATCATAAATGCCGTTACGCCTTCATCTGATGAAATGATTAGTTCAGTGTTGTTGTTTTCATCTCATGACTCCATTAAGCGTGTTTATCATCCTCAGCGTATTCATTCGTAAGCTGCTCCATGATACATGTCTTAATTTCATACACGCTTCTCGCTGAATATGTTTCTGTGTTTATTGATCTTTCTCCAGCAGGAGAGTGAGGACGAGGAGATAAACGAGGGAAATGAGACAGCAGGAAACAGCTTCGTTCACACGTTGTTTGGGAAGAGGCTGCTCTGGTGGAAAGCGCATCAGAAAACCGAGGAAAGAAATGTGAGGAAACAAAGAGCATTTTTAAAGCTTAAATTAAGGAAATGTCTCAAAAGGTTAACTCTGTCTTAATTAAAATATTTAATTTTAGAGGTCGCAATATAAGTCAGAATTCAGCATGGCCATAGCCTAGTGAAACAAAAACATCCAAAATACACTTTGAAGTATTTATTTTATTGCACTTTATATCTATTTGTGTCTGTAGATTTGAATTGCAATACATATATATTTTCAAGGGCCATTTTTATTGAATTTTTTTTTATCTCCACTTAAGCAGCACTTACTCTACATGGACTAAAATTTACAGTTGTATTCCTATCTGAAAGTTTTTTTTTTCTGAGGAATTTGTTTATATATCATTTACACTGATTTATATAATGTTTTAATTCTAAAACATGCTGAAAAATGTATATATATATATATATATATATATATATATATATATATATATATATATACATATTATATACATATATATACATATATATATATATATATACATATATATATATATATACATATATATATATACATATACATATATATACATATATATATATATATATATTATATATATATATATACATATATATATACATATATATATACATATATATATATTTTTTTTTTCTGGCTGTTGACAGTATTTTTTTATTTGAGTGATAAAAATACATGATTCTAGAAAATAAATCTGAACATTGAATAAAGCCAGATTCAAAGTTCTTGTTTCATTTTGTTGACATATTAGAGTTAAATGTTTTTATAGAAGTGATTTTGGATATTTTTTTCCCTACATAAATCAAATATATGGTCAACAGCCAGAAAAAAAAAAAAAAAAAAAAAACATTTTCACCATGATTTTAGGAATTAAATGTTATATAAATCAGTGTGAATGATACGTATATGAACAAACCCCTCAGTAAAAATATTCAGAATATAGAGAGGAATAAAACTTTTAAGTTTGATGTATGTAAGTGCTGCTGAAGTAGAGAAACAAACTCACAGCCTTTAAACATATGCATTTTCACCATGCTTTTAGAAATAAAATGTTATATAAATCAGTACGAATGACATATGAACAAACCCATCAATAAAAATATTCAGAATATAGATAAGAATATAACATGGCCTTTAACCCTTGTGCGTCAATTAAAAAAAGAGACACATAGGTTCATAGAGGACAAAAATGTCCATGTCCAAAAACTGTCATACAAATTTTAAGCTTGGGAGTACAGACTTAAGTTGGGTCTCATTTTAAAGAAGACTCTTGACAGATTATTGTTTAAAAAATGTAAAACTTTAAGCTTATGAAAATTATTTATGAGCAATATTTTATATAAAATATATATTTTATAAAACATGTTGAACATAAAAATTGCTAGAAAATCAAAGCCATAAATCTAAACAAGTTGTGTTCCAAATTTGAGGTTGATATCTCAAAAAATGAGCTTTCAGTAAGATTTTGTTTGGGTGCAGTACCAAACTTTTCCAGTTAGATTCCAGCAAAGCTCCGCTGGCATACACAGCGGTGGGATTTGTGATTCGCAGTATAGTATAATTTATGTCTCTCAAACATTACAGGTGCACACACACTTTTTTTTAGGACACACATACAAACCACACTCTGACATCCACTCACAATTATAGCTGCATAATTTATCCAGCCGGCTCTATAATACAGCAAAAGCAGAAAACAGGGCAGAATATTATTCTTTATAGGCCAAAAACTGAGAAAAATGGCAAAAAAATATATATATAATTTTTTTAAAATTAAAACATTTCCAACATAAAGAAACTTAAATAAAAAAGACTGCATCATTTTATAGTTAAATGGCCCTGGGGTTAAAAATTGCAGTTTTAGTGGGTTTCAATGAGGACATTTTTGTCCTTAAGGTTCTGAGAGGAACCTATTTTTTGTACCTAGGTGTAAAATAGATTTATTAAAGGAGGGTGAAATATTAAAATTCTAATAAAAATACACGCCTGTGTTAAAAATTTATGCACTTGGCAATTAACACAGACAAAATTATAAAAAAAGCAAAACAAAACAAATCAAAAAACCCTGAAAAGTTACAAAAAATGTCCATAAAGTCGCACAAGGGTTAAAGATTATGTATTGAAATTAAAAATCTACAAATGCAAATAGATAAAGTGCAATAATATAAACACTTAAAAAAGTGTATTGTGGGTGTTTTTATTCCACTAGTCTGTAAAAACACAGTAGTATGAAAAAGCCAAATATCACAAAATTGATTAATGCATAATTCTTTTTTTTTTGTTGTTTTTTTGGCTGTTGCGTTTTGTTTTTAAAACAGCATCAAGAGTGTCCATGCTCTATTAAGCTTTAGCGTCAGCATTAAAGGTTTTTTAGCTTGCGTGGATCTGAGTGCTGGTCTCTATCTGTGAATAGTGCCGCTGTACTTTGCTCTGCTCAGCGCTGATGTTAGAGAACAGCATAATGTTATCGACCCTCCTGTGCTCATCAATACATTCACCTTGCCCCGTCTGCTGTCTTTCTTTCTTTCTCTCTCTCTTTAGCTCATTTCCACTCAGGACGGGTACAGCACCCTCTGAGGTTTGCTATCACTGTGGTTTTGCCAAGTCTTATACAACTCTGTGTCTGCAAATTTTAACTGTAGACAAATAAAGTGTGATTGTTTTGAGCTTTTAGCAGCTTGTGTCTGTGTGTACACTGCTCTTGATGTGGCACGATTCAGTGGCTTCAGGGTGAAACACGATCTCTTTGGGTGAATCTCCAAAACTGTTAAGTATTAAAAAAGGAAGAAAGCCTTCCCCACCCCTCCAAATTTTCATGACTAGTGTTTTTTAAATTTCATTAAATTTTAATTTTCCTGTTTGATAAAAAAAAAAAATAATAATAAAAAGAATAAAAAAAAAGAAATATAAAATATATATATATCTATATATATATATATCTAATATATATATTAGTATATTTAATATAAATATTAAATATACTGCAAAATACTGTGTAATTTATATGTATAATTACATATTATTTCAAATATGTAATAATTATAATATATATTTTTTCATATTTCCCATTGATCCCATAAATCTCATTAGATTTAAATGATTCTTTTTTCAACTAGCAATTGTTATTAATAATAGCATTACAGTGATATTATTTGCATATTAATTAATTATTGTAATAAAATATACTGTCTTTAATTTTTATTTTATTTATTTATTTAATTATTTATTTATTTTTGCATTCTGCTAAGGAGAATTTGTAGCGAAAAGTTGTGGTTGATGAAAATGTCACAACTCATTTTTTTTTTTTTTTTTTGTCTTCTGTTTTCTATAATAAGAATGTATTGCAATGTATTGTATCTTTTTTGGACATTTTCTTGTTGGTTTTGTGAGATTCACCCATTTTGACAAGCAAAGATTTTTACACACTTAAACTGTGACACCACACGTGTGTGTTAAATCTAGATGTACAATTATAGTATAAAAACAATTATAATAATAATTAAAAAAAAAATCTTGCATGCTGTATATTAATTGCTTTTAGACAGATATTAGTGATTTTCTGAGCATTACATGACCTGTCCCTGTCATTTTTGGTGTGTGTGTGTGTGTGTGTGTGTGTGTGTGTGTGTGTTGCTAAAAAGGTAGTGGTGGTTAACTCAAACGGGACATCATTTGATTATGTCTCCGCTGTGCCCATTGACAACGGACCGGTCAGTCTGGACATTTACTCAACTCCTCAGTACAAAGTGGACCAGCCTGTCGAGTTCGAAGGTGAAATACCATAAATACACATCCATAGATATCTTTGAACTGAAACACCTGATAAAACAATTAAACTTCTAACTGTATATTCTACCCAGGGTTATCAAAAAATAAAACCATAAAAAATCATTTTTGTTACTTCACATAAACATTAACTAAATTATAATATAAACATATTAAAACATAAGTATAAATTAATAATAATAATAATAAAAAATACAGACATACTTTAAAAAATGGCAGAAAGTATAAAATAGCAGAAATGCAAAAAAAATGACTAAAACCTTTAAAACAAAATGAAAATGATAACTGAAATGAAGACTAATTCAAACTGTTAATAAAGTGTTATCTAAATTAACGACAATACTAAAATAAGAGGTTATATCGGTGCTTCTATGGAAATATGTTTGACAACATTTAGATGAGAAGTAGTTCATAAAGCCAGTTTAAAAAACAAAGTGCAATAAACTGTTCTGTTCTTCAGTATCTAGTTTATTATTTTGATACCAAGGCTGGTAAAAAAAAAAAAAAAAAAAAAAACTGGGGCAAATCCAGTGATAAGTTCTTCCTCAAAAGCACTCATTGCACTATAACCTGGTACTTTCTAAACATGACTAACTGATTAAAATCTCACCGTTTTCTGTCTCTGACACTAGCTCCTAGTTAACTAATATCTGATCATTCACTGAGATTTTTCTTAAGTGAACAAATGGAAAAGACTATTGTTTTAATACTTCACACAGAGAAGACGGATGAAAACACGAATGAGATCTTGGACTCACAGCTGGAAGAGGAAGAGGAGAAGACAGAGGCGGAAGAGGAAGAGGAAGAGGAAGAGCAGGGCGGACCACCAGGCGCTCTCGTGAAAGTGTTCAAGTTCATCATGAAGCCAGAGCTACATCTGTGCTTCTTATTGCTATGATGGTGAGGATGTCAAGGTTTAAATGAAGTTAAAGGGATAGTTCACCCCCAAAATGAACTTTTGCGTTTTAATTTACTCACCCTCAGGCCATCCCAGATGTAGGTGATGGTTTTTTTTTCTTCAGTAGAGGAGTAAAAGATGCATCTTTGATGTAAGTCAGCAGCTACCGTTTTTTGAGAAAAAAAAATACGTTGAGGTCTTATAAAGCGAAACGATCAGTCTGTGCATGAAACTGAATATTATTTATAGCATTATTACCTGTAATCCAGAGCCTTGGGCAGATGGTCCGGAGTGATGTCCGGTTTGTGAAAGAATCTTCTTCTTTTGAACCGGTTCTTTTTAGTGAAGTAGTTGAACCAGTTCACCAAATTGGACTGAACGTCTAAAAACGGCTCAAAGCAGCACAGATCTACAAGCTGATCAAATCAAAACTCACTTTCAGATGCCTGACAGTCCACTCTGACTGGAAATGAGCCAGTATGCCAGCATACAGTATCTGATCCCAGGGTAAATGAAGTCATTCAGTTCCCCCAACAGGCACTGAACCGCGGAAAAAGTTTGAAATTATGAACTTTCTATTCATCAAAGTAACCTGAGAAAAAAATCTAATGATAATAAATGGTTTTTGAGCAGCAATTCAGCATATTTGAAAGATTTCTTAAGGATCACGTGACACTGAAGATTGGAGTAATGATGCTAAAAATTCAGCTTTCAAATCAATTTTAAAATATATTCAAATAGAAAACAAAATATTACTGTTTTTGCTGTATTTTGGATCAAATAAATGCAGGCTTTGAGAGTTCAAGAGAGAGTTCTTTAAAAAACATAAAAACTCTTACTGTTCAAAAACTTTTGACTGATAGTGCAATTGCTTATACGTCACGTCATTATGTGATTACAGTTCGTAAATGAATGAATAAGTGAATTAGGTATTTGAACCAGAAACAAAGGCTACATTCACAGTCAGTTTCTGGGATTGACAACCGCATTTTTTTTTACAGGTGTGAGTCTCAAAATGTCCTGTTCACACAGCAGCGTCTCGAATACTGTATATATGAACATGCAATGGGTGTAATATATACATATCTATATATATATATTTATGGTCAAGTCTTTCCTTACCAGTAACCATAGCAACAGTGACCGAAGTAATATCAAAGATGGCGATGTACATTAAAACTGAAAGATTTTTCACTTTCTGACACAACACGAGTCCAATGAAGCCGCAAGCTCATCCATCAAATCTTCATTAAAGGGATAGTTCACTCAAAAATGAAAATTACCCCATGATTTAACTTACCCTCAAGCCATCCTAGATGTATGTGACTTTCTTTTTTCAGACGAATACAATCAGAGTTTTATTAAATAATATTCAGGCTAATCCATGCTTTTTTTAATGGGAGTGGATGGTTAGCCCAAAATGTAAAGTAAAAAAATTGCACCCATCCATTATAAAAGAAATCCACACGGCTCTGTGGGGTAAATTAAGGCCTTCCAAAGCGAAATGATGCATTTCTGTAAGAAAAATATCCATATTTACAACTTTATAAACCTTAATCTCTAACCTCATCTAACCGATAGAATGCTCACCAACGAAAGATTTATGACAAACGTATAACGTAAAACACACAGTCACAACATAAAATCCACTTAAGAAAAAGCACCATCCTCCTATTAAAAACCAGTCTCCTCTTGGCTTATATTGAAATTCTTCGACATTTACTAATTCGTGACCGGTGTTTTATTTTGCTCTCTCCTCTGCGCTTCCACTTTTGTCACTTCGCGTTTGCCTACGTCCTACTGTACGTCCTCCGCTGGACACCACTCTCCCATGAATGTGCGTACGACAGTTAGCGGAAGCTAAGACTTTGAAAAGTTAAAGTTAAGTGGAGAAGTTGGAGAAAAACTGACTTAAACTTTCAGAAGACACACATCTCATTTCTCCATTAATATAAGTTACCGAAATCACACATGCAAACTCGTAACACACGATAGACACGTGATCTGTGCGATGTGACAGCCATTGTTCAGTTGCACTGTTCTGTTCACCACAGCGCGCGTGTTTTCCGAGAATGCGGTTGTGACTCCTGAAAATTTATGGGTGTGAGTTCAGTTACAGAATGCGTTTGTCACGCCCGTAAATAACCGTACTGTGTGTGAATGTAAACGTATTAAGGACTAAAATTCTGCTGCTGTGTGAACGTGGCCTTTACTGTCCAAAAGAACCAGTTCGCAGAATAGAATCTAATTTCCCCGTTTGCCTGAGGCTCTTGATTATACACGTAATAATGTTGTAAATAATGTTCAGTTTCTTGCACAGACCGATTCACTTCATAAGACCTCAGTATATCTTCAGGAATCATGGGTATTCATTTTGTGTTCTTTGATATGTTTTTTTTTTTTTAAACGGTAGCTTGGTAACTGAATTACCAAGTAACAGTTTCAGCTTAAAATCATCTTTACTCTTCTGTGCAAGAAAAAATTCATCTACATCTTAGATGGTCTGAGGGCAAGTTAATAAACAGCAGATTTAAATTTTGAACTATTCTTTTGAAGTTCAACATTAGATTTTGAGTAGGAAAAGATTCAATCGGGAAACATAAAAATATGAACCATGGCATTTCCTCATCGATCTTTCTTCATTTCTAAGGCGTGGAGTATAACGTACGTTAGCTGGCTGACGTTTGTCTTTCTGCTGTGGTCCTGTACTCTGTGGATGGTACGTGACCCGGAGGAAATACGCCATGATGACCTCGCCGTTCATGGGTGGCCTATGGGAACCTCCTGTTGGTCCTTCAGTATATCTGGTGTTTTGAGCGCTTGGATCCAGTGCCGGGTTTCTTTCTGAAGATGGAGGTGCCCTTCACTGAACTGAGCACCAAGGTAACAATCATGCAATAAACTGCCTGATTTTGCATAAGATAATTTATTTTCACTTTAATCAGGCCTCAACAATAGGTACAGTTTCTGCTGTATATATCTTTAAAATATGTATATTTGAATTTAATATGTATATAAAATTAATTTCATTAGTATATTTTGTTTTAGTGTAGATAAAAAAATACAAATAATGCACTTTTATTTTTAGCGCCATTTAAAATAACTATTTTTGTTATTCTAAAAAAAAAGTGCTCAATCATCAAATATGATTGCTGCTCAATTATTAGTAATGCTGGTTATTATTATCAGTAGTAAAGTTTTTGAAATAGAAATCTTTTATGACATTATAAATGTCTTTTCTGTTAATTTGATCAATTTTGATCTGTTCTTGATGAATAAAAGTGTTTTGTTTTTTTTATGATAGTGTATCACAGTTTACAAAAAAATATGAAGCAGCACAACTGTTTTCAACATTAGTAATAATCAGAAATGTTTCTTGAGCAGCACATCAGCATATACGAAGCATATATTGTAAGTCGCTTGGGATGTAAAAGTGTCTGAAGGATCTGTGCAAATGTAAATGTAAATGTTTTTTATGAATGATTTATGATATTATATACTTTTAAAAAATAATTCAATAAACAAGAACAGTTATTTGGAAATTGTGTAGTATATATTAGAACGCAAATATCTGTCTGATTTTGCAAAATTGGATACAGTAAATGACACTTTTTTTTGAGCAATCTAACTTGATATCATTTTTTCTAGGAAATTACTTTAACTATAAAGGACAAAAAAAATATCAAAAAGAAGGGGGCCCGTTTGACTTCTACAGATACAGAAGTTTTCCACAGAATTAGGTTTTTTGTACTATATAACTATATGCTATATAACTATAACTATAAAACAAAATCCAAAAAACAAAAAGGTGAACTTGGTTAGATAATGTATTAAAAACATAACTGTGATGTAAATGACGTTGGTATACATGTGCTTTGGTTATAAATTTCAATCCATTGGTTTATACAGTCATTTGACTATCATGTGACTGTAAATTCAGTTTTTTCGTTGAAACCCAAAATTAGGTTTCTACAGAGCATTTTCTACTACGTGTTTTTGGCATTGTGAATGTTTGTAGGTTCTGTGTCAGCTGAGTTTCTGGCTTCTGCTCAGACAAACTTGATGGAGAGACAAGAGAAGATGGAAGAGGAAGCAGCTCTTTGTGACGTCCAAATAGATGAGCAGAAAAAAGGTGGGTTCTTATATGTAACATACAGATTTAACCCTTAATAGTCCACTGCAGAAAATCTCTCTTTGTTGTTATATATCATAAAGAAATAACTTTCCATGTGGGTTGCAGAGGAAGAAAAAGACCAAAGAGGAAGAGGCAGAGGAGGGGGACGAGAACGACCTGATGCATGTGATTGGGAAACTTGTGATGGCTCTGCTGGTGAAATACTGGATCTATGTTTGTGGAGGAATGTTCTTCTTCGTCAGCTTCGAAGGAAAGATGGTCATGTACAAGATCATCTACATGATGATGTTTCTGTCCTGCGTGGCTCTTTACCAGGTGCTGCACTGCTGTCTAACCATAGAAAGCCGAGAAAGCTTGTTAGGATGTTGTCTTGTGGCTACACAGGTCACACTAAAAAAAATTAAATACATATTTTATGCAAAATAAAAAATGAATAAAAAATGAATAAAAAACTATATGTATTTATAGAATTTGCAATAAAATGTGTTCAACCAGTTCACCCAGAAATGTAGTGTAATTTTTATAAATAAAATGTAAATAATTTATTCTCTTTATTTTATTTTTTTGCATGAAATTAAGCCTATTTATATTAAATATTACTATATATATTATATATATACATATATATATATTATATATATAATCTTATATAATATATTTATATATTATATATATATATATTTTATATGTATATATATTAGTGTGTATATATATATATATATATATTAATGTGTCTGTATTAGATATATATATATGTGTATGATATTATATATATATAATTATATAATTATATATTCTATACGTATATATGGAGCGGTATCTATAATATATATATTGTATATTTTATATATAGATATAATATATAATTTTTTTTATTTTTAATTCTAATTTATAATAATTTATAAATATATGATATTTATTATTCTATATATATTTGCATAAACGATGCCTGTTTTATAAATTTTATATTTATATATTTAACTATATGCATATATATACGTATATTATATATATATCCTATATATATAATATATATATCTATATATATATATCTATATATATATATATATATATATATATATATATTATATTATATATATATGGCAAATAATATATATGAGATATATACCCAAAAATGGTATGATAAAATAGATCAATATTTACTTAGAAATATAAATTAGGCCAGAACTTAAATTTTTGGATGAACTTTTCTTTTAAAGTTATTTGACAGAGCGGTTTTGTTCTCCTCAGGTGCATTATGAGTGGTGGCGCAGCCGATCCTGAAGTACTTTCTGGATGTCTGTGGTGATGGTACACCATGCTAGTGCTCATCCTAATCTACACCTGTCAGTTTGAGATGACGCCATCGCTACCTGGACCGAATGACGGGCATAAAGAAGAAGGGTGAGTTTCGAACATCCTTAAGATGTGTTTGATCAGTTGAAACCATACCATGCAGACCTAGGCAGATGCCTCGTGGTCCATTAAACTTGTATATGACTAATCTGAGGTGCAGAGTATTAGATTCTGGCCAAAATGAAAGTGTTTTAAATCAGAAAAAATGCAGTAATGGTTCTCTGTTTCTCTCTCAGGACTGAAAGCCATGGGTCTGGAGAAGTATGTCCTCTCTGATCTGTTCACACCGGAATCTTCATCCCCACGTCCGTCCTTCCTGCTGGTCTGCATCCTGCACCTGCATTACTTCCACGACCCCATGCTTCCGGCAGCTCACCGACCTCAAAGCCGTCATCAGCAAAGAGCAGAGCACCATTTACAGGTGAGAGACAGGAACAGGAAGAGTGGAGATGTCATGTGTCATAAACGAGGAGTCACATCCGATTCAAATATGATGTCTTAACACAAATGCATACCTGTGACCACATGTCCAAATCAACCATTTTCTTAGTGAAATAATCACTTTATCATTTATAATGATTGTTATTATTATTTTTGTTGTTGTAATGAATAATAATATGCAATAATTAGCTCAGAAATATCATTAAAAACATTATATAATAATAATAATAACAATTATTATTAGTCATTATTATTCATGCATATAATTATTTATTATTAAAAATCATAAATATTTTATACGATATTATGATAACTGTGGTTATGTTACATTGCAATAGCAATATCTTACTTTAGTACTACTGTGCTCCTACTGAAGGAGTTTGGTTTCATTCTTGTTGAAACTGAACTTGACTCATTTCTTCATTTCTCTTCATTCATGATCGTTTTCTCTCTATTGAATCTGCAGCAGTGTGCTCCTTGTTTTGTCTGTTAAATGCTGCCAGATCATCAGTCTTAATTATGCAAATCCATTTATGCTGATTTTAAACAATCATGTGCTCCCGTCTTTCCCCTGCCGTACCTGCCTCACTCACAGCTATATAAAGTCAGTGGTCGTATCTATCTGATCGTGGATAGGTGGGTGAACTGCTTGTCTTTCTCGGGCATCCATGGAAATAACAGCCACTGTTCACCTTTTCCCTGATTTCCCACAATCCCTCTTTCTTCTCACTACTCCTTCAAAACCATTTTATTTCCATGTAGCATTCAATGAGGATTAAAAAATCCTTTTATTAATGGTTTATTTTATTGTCGTTAAATGATTGGATTGTCAGATGATGACCAGCAAGTCAAAAAATGTAGCATTATACTTGCTGTTACAGTATTGCTGTATTTCTGTTACTTTTTTTAACGATTATTATATTTATTGAAAACTTAGGTTAATAAAAAAACTATATTAAAAATAATAATAATAATAATAAAATAAGTAGCTTAGTTACAAATGTGTGCTACTAACATAAAAATGAAAGGTGTGCACATTGTCGGAAATAAATGCAGTAATAATAGTACAGTGTAGCTATTCTGTTACATTTTAATGGGCACTTAAACGACTGCGTTAATTGTTGGTAAGATTTTAGAAAGTCTACTTTACCTTCAACAGCAGCCTAAAATATTAACTAGAAAGATGTTTGGCTGTTTGTTAATTGGAGTCGTAACAGTAGCTGAATGAAAAATCAAATCATTGCGGTTGATGAATCCAAACGTAGTGTTTACATGATGAGTAAAAATCGATCGGGTTGATGTGTGTTTATATGTCAAAAGCTTCAGTATCAGCTTTGACATGTGCACACTTCATTCGGATCGAGCTCAGTCGGATCGATTAAAGTTTTACATGAAGGCATTTCTCTCCGATTGAAGCATCAGTCCGATTACTAACAGATTATTTGATTTGCACATACACCTAGCTAGTGTAGTATTATTTAAATACTGTTATATAATTAATTCATATTTTGAATTAGCTTTTATTTTTAATTTCAGTTAATTTTAATTTCATTTCATTTCAAAGTGCTTTACATAAAAAAGACTGACAATCATCATAAAATAATCACAACAGATTCACAGGATATAAAAATAGTAATAAAAGCAAAGGATAAAAATGATGAATATTTACTTCAAATGTATTAAAAACAAACTAAATAACACTATTAGTAATTTTTAAAACTTTTAGTATTTTTTTATTCGTTTTATTTAGCATTAATGTATTTTCTATTTCTGTATTAGTTGTTTTAATTTTAGTCAAAGTTTTTTGTAAGTTTAAGTTTTTCATCTAATATTTAAATTTGTATTTTATTAAATTGCTAATTTTTTTTTTTTTTTTTTAATAGTTTTAGTTTTATTTAACAATAAAGTTCAGATGAGGTGGGGGAGGGTTATTTACTTTGATCATTTTTTTATACATTTTTTTTGTTTGTTGTTGTTTTGAATAACATTTAATGGCTACAAATGAGTATTGAATTGCTATATAGGCTCTGTTTTGATTTCATGTTGACTTTAAACCTCTGCCCTGCTCAAATGCATCCCAGAAAGTCCTACTTGAGACGCTGTGATTTCAGCGGTATATCCTGACCAATGTCCTGCTCTCAGGTCTCGGACAGGGAATGAATCTCCTCAGCATGTCTCTGAAATGCACGACCTCTCCTCCTCAAAGAATCTCTCTGTCCCTCTTTCTCTGTCTCATCTCATCTTACAGTAATGTTCAATTGTGTGAAAACTTTTCATTGCTTTGATTTAGTTATATTTCCATTCTGTAAATTGCTTCAACAGCAATCAAGCAAAAAAACATCTCTTCTCCTCAGAGCAAGTAAGTGTGGTATAAAAAAGGGTAAAGCTTTGGACATGAAATCAATCACCATGGCAAAGCGTTTAAACCCTCATAGCAGCAAGACCATGCATCCAGAAGAGGCCATTGCCACTAAAGTCTGACTGCGTGCTGAAATATTTGTTTGGGTTTTTTGGTCACATGATTCATGTGTATGGCAGACATTATGCATTGCTTCTTTAAAAAATAATAATGCAATCCAGCTTGTTCCTTACGGATCTAATGCACACGGCATCCATGTTTTCCACACCCAAACCCTGCCTGTCGGAATCCTGATTCAAGGTTTTCGATGCCGTTTTAGTAGACACATGTAACATTCAAATAAAACTGTTTTATAACCCAAACCGAGATCAGCATGTGATCTAAGTTTCAGAGAAAAATATGGGTGTGGTTCATCAATTACAAGAACTTTTCTCTGACTTAAAGGATTTTTAAAGACCAAAATGCTTAAAAAAATAAAAAAAATACTAAAATAATTCTAGTTTTAATTCTAATTTTACTGTGATTCTTCAAAATGTTGAATTTGCCAGAATTTCTTTATTTTTCTTTACATTACAATGTTAGGACAATTGTTAGCAAATTTTCTTAAGAACTTCGAAATTAAGAGTTAAATTAAATTAAATTGGTACAGTTTGTGTTTTCATATATAAACATTTAATAATTTGTATTTAAATAATCACTAGTAAGTGGTGCTGTCATTGCTGTCATGCCAAGCATTTTATTATTATACATTTTTATAAAATGATGGAAATGAAAAAATCAGAGTGATAGTTTGAAGAGCAGAAATGCATTTTAATTTTTAAAATCCATTTAATCTTTATTTGATATCATCATTAAGCTAGGTAATATTTGAGCGTTTTTAATTAATTAAGAAATGTTTTGCATTTGTATAAATTCAAAGCAGATGTACAGCAGATGTGTTGTATTAGCAGGCAAATCCAACTTCTCGGTCATAAAGTAAACATTAAAATCCACTTACTTAAAGGAGATTAAGTTGAGAAGGCTGTTATCAGATCTTTATGAAGAATCGCTTCTAATGAAGAATCACTCATATGTCACATGTATACTGTAAATGAGTGAAGCAGCGTGTGTCTTTCTCTCCTAATGCACTCTTCCTGATCTCCAGACTGGCTCATCCTGACGGGAGTCTGGCGGATCTGACGATGATGAGCACGTCTCCAGAGCCGCTGCTGAAGGAGGAGAAGGACAGAGAGTCCATGGATGAGGTGCTGGTCGTGGACTGTGTGGTGGAGGAGGAGAAGAAGAAAGAGTCTCTGCCATCCATTCAGCTCATCTGTCCAGTCAGGAGGACATTCAGCAGTTCAGTGCCACCACAAGATCCAGACACTGCCATCAGAAACAGAGAGCCTCAGGTGCTGCAGTCCAGTCCAATCTAGTCTAGTGCAACAGGTCGGGAGGTAGTGTCTGGCTGTCTGTGTATACAGTATATGTATGTATGTAGCCTATGGTATACGATTAATCACGATTAACACCAGGCATATATATACAGTGTATCTAGCACACAAAGCAGTACTTAAGTCACTGGGGGTATATTTTTAGGCAATAGCCAAAAAAAAAACATTGTATGGCGTCAAAATTATCGATTTTTTTCCCTATGCCAAAAATCATTAGGATATTAAGTAAAGAGCATGTTCCATGAAGAATACTTTATAAAATTTCCTACCGTAAATATATCAAAACTTAAATTTTGTGTTAATAATGTGC